>NW_027251843.1:600000-900000 GCF_044704955.1 Pristiophorus japonicus
ACTGACAACTAAGAGGGTAGGGTTGCAAGTATCGGTCTCACTCAGGGCGAGTATTTAAGGAATGTACAGCTGACAACATCTACCCATGGGAAGTGAGAAACTCGAGTTGGGACTAGAGCGGTCTCTGACATTGTACCTAATTGAAATAAAGATTAAACTAAATTGGAAACCAGACGATGCACCTGTGGCACAAAGGAAGTGGTGGGAGTCGGAAAAGAAACACAAAGAGGAGAAAGTCCTCATTTATTGACCAGCGCATATTGAGAATTAAGTAGACGGACTAGACTATTGACTGAGAAGTGATGAAATAAACCGACAGAAGGTGTGATGGTGACAGCACACGTCAGGATGACAATATAGAAGGGGGGGAGGATTAGAGAAGATCTCTTCACCCAGAGGGTGGTGGGGGTCTATAACTCACTGCCTGAAAGGGTGGTAGAGGCAGAAACACTCACCACATTTGAAAGGTAATCAGAGGTGCACTTGGAGTGTACGGGGATCAGAAATTGAAACTGGTTTAAGGAATAATGAATAGTTATGAGTCAATAAAAAGGAGAAAAGGGAAGATTATGTTTTTCTTCACTGTTCTGGTGTTTTTCTGTGTTTAAAGTTTTTCGGAAGGCATACTCCTTCATGTGATTGTGGCTCCTCCCCCTTTTCCAAGTGGCATTGGAGAGTTTAAGATTGGAATTACTGAGATTAATTAACCTATTAAAAATCAGACTTTTATTCTGGCCGATAAAATTCTGGTTGGTGTAAATTGCGTAGAGAGACTTTAGATTCGAACATAAGGCATTTCACATCAATAATTGGTATGGTTTAAAAAATTCTGACCAATGTGTATCTGGGAAGAAAAACATGAAATGCGATTGTGTGCGGAGTTGTGTTTCTGAGTGTTTATTTTAAGCTTACTTTAAGTGTAAACACACAGAGAGGTTAAACTGGAAAGGCTGCAAGCTGTGGGACGAAGGTTGACATTGATTGATGGTGTCTGTGTTTGTCGGCTTTCGAAACAAAGGAAGTTAACCCTTTCACAGGCAGCTGTGAACTCTGTTTTAATTCAATGGGCAATACCTTTTGAATATTGGAGATTTTCTTAATTTGAAGAGAATATTTGCTCCTGGGGTAGAAGGAATTTTAGGATCATATTACAAATTAACCACTCAGGCTCTTAAGCTGAATCACCAGAGATTCTCTGTTTCTTTTGTTTTAAGTTGGTGACCATCGGGAAGAAACGGGTTCGTGGATTGTGCCTGAATGATCAGGATGGCACACCACCGTAACCGAGTACATGTGGCCCTGAGTAAATCTCAGGAGGGGGAGGTGGGGGGCCAGGTAATAGAACAAAACTATGTCAGGGTGGAAGTTTTGAACTCCGGAACAAGGGACCGTATAATATTGTTGATAAAGCTAGTCGCATGGTATATGCAGCCCGGTTAACGAGGAGAATTAAATGGTTTTATATTAACCAGATTAAGTTTTTTCAGTTCACCAACAGGTACGGAGACAAGAGGAAATGGTTATGAACATGGGGAATGGGATTCGTCCTCTCCAGGGGGATTAGGAAGAAGGGGTGCCTAATGGGATACCCCACCTAATCAGGCACAGTATGATCCAAAGGGAAGTGGACAGGACACGGACGTGGAAGAATCTCCTCGGGTCCCAGATCTGGATCCACCTCCTGTACACAGACATACGACGCAAACCCCGCCAATCCCACAATGTACTAAGAGACATATTGTGAATGGTGGAAGTAGGGATGGCTGAGGGTATAGGATAAGGGTACATTTACAGTGGCATGGTAATCATACCACTGTAACCGTCCATTTTCTCAAGGTGTGCAAGGACAGGAGCGCAGTTGTAAAAGCAGTAGAGTTTTTTTTTTAAACTCAACCCAAGGATCCTTCTCCAATGAATAAACAGATTTGTGGGAAAGGCAAATTGTCTGTCATAAAGACATTCCAGGGCCAACAACTGGGCTAATGGTAATCTCAACTCAGATGATATTGTACCATGATGTGCATCACAAAGTGGTACCTGTAATATTGAGTCTGACCAAAGTGGGACTACCTGGGTGGTGCAAGCCTAAAACAGCATGGCTACATGGGAGAATGATCAAGGGATTTTGGGAGAGGGCCAGTACAACCTGCACTGAATTTAGGGGGTGTGATGGGCTTGATCGTACCTTGACAAGAATGGTGTCGAGACTATTGGGGAGAATCATAACAGAAGGCAGTGAGGCCTGATTAATATGTTGCAACTGGTTTATGCTAAAAAGGGGGTAAACCAGATTATAGAAGGGGAACAAATCATCTTCAATGAAACGGCTGGAAGTAATGTATGGATCTTGGTTAGTGGAACAAGCCCAAGGTAAACTGCAGCATATTGCAGAGGGAAAGCTCCCTTTCTGGGTAACTGATCGAGATCTGAGGGCAAGTTCGACTTATCAACTTACTGAGACTCTGTGGCAAGTCAGAAGGTTGGTACAGATGTACCCGGTGGCACGAGTGCCATTTACAGGAACAGAATGACACCACCCTGTTAGAGATAGTAGGGTATTACCCAATCATGCCTGGGAAAATGTAGTAGGATAGAATGAAGACCGGAGATGTAACCCGGGTGGATAGGAAAAATATGTGTAGCCCCATGCTGAATTGGGTGTGCTCAAGCTCAGGACATTTGCCTCTACAACCTGGTAGAACTTGTAGCCTCTGCAGGCAGGTTTAATTGGGATGGGATAACATGGAACTGCGGCATGAAGGACAGCATTTTCCTGTAGGATCCGTATAAAGAGGGAAGTATCAATATTGTGTCAGCACCTTATACCGGGAATACCAATACGGTACCAACCTGACTTGTCCCATCGCGACGGGAATGTTTGTTTTACCCCAGTCCAAACTGTGAGACTTGGGGCACGGGTGTCATTCAGTGTTTATTTGTGTCGGCAAGTAAATATCACTGTGAGAAAGGAGTTAAAAATTTAACTGCCAAAGCGAAGATATAATGAATTTGGATAGTTAATTGGGCCAATTGAGGACCAAGTACAATGGGCATTATGTGAAATGGGGAACAGAGGGTCACAACGGCGAGACGCTGAGGTGATACTTACGGTACATATGATTGAGATAGTCCGACAATGAACCACGAGACGATGTGTGGCTTTCATGTTATCGATTGTCTAACAACAACCGACACACACTGTCGGTATGCAGCGAGGGTGGCAACTGTTAACACATTTGACACAGCCAGTATGGACCAAGAAGTTCACGACTTAGACCAATGTTTGAGAAACCTTTGACTAAAGAGAAACAATCTGACTTCGCAGTTGTCAGAAACAGGGAAGGAGGTCGCCAGACAAACGCTGCAAGTTGAGGAAAACCGAGAACCTCCTGCCCAAACTATCAATAAGGTAAGTGTGTGACTGACCTAACCCAAGAAACATATAAAGAACTTGTATGTGCAATGTATGGCACATGGTTACTAGGGAACATCTGATACAATGTAAACCTGATGAAACAGGAAAAAGTACCCGATTGGACAAGTAATGAGCAGTTGTCCAAATGGACTAAGGACGGTATTACCCTCTGCGATGTTCACAAGGCAACACAAGTGTTTTTGTCCCCAAGTAATTGTATTACCAGAGAAGTGAAAATGATAGGTATGGTCCTAGCTATCCCACAGATAGAGGGCGTGAAGGGCGGACCTCTGTGGACAGTACGGAACATTGGCGAGATACAAGGTCAATCCTGGGTTTTATTTCACGATATCCCCCCCCCCATGCAGTGAAAATAAGTGGCCCATTCCAAGGGGTGCACATCGACAGCTGCACGCAATATTCAGATATGATCGTGTGCGCACACACCATAGAAGGAGGGCATCGTATAGCATGCGGGTTCAATCAGACGGTTAATTACACGTTGGAAATCAGCCCCCTTAGTCAGGGAGGGACTGAGGTGGCAGCCCGGGACAATGGGATGTACTGCATATCTACCAAGGAAAATAAGTACAAGCATGGTAATGTCATATGTGCGATCCCAGAACTTAATTTCTGTTTTACGTCCAAAGCTGTGGTCCAGATCGGCCATCGATACCTATTCCCACAAAAGGAAGACTTTGAACAACCCAGAATGGAATGATGAAATGAAACAATTCGAGATACCCAGCTGGCAGAGCGTTCCCCGTCTCGAAGAACATTTGATACAATTGGAAAAGGCCACTGAGAAAGTACAAGTACATTATCAGGAGATTTTGGAAGATACCATAAAGCATTCGAAGGACATCGAAGAAACCCTAAAGGACACTCAGTGGTGGAAACATGTATGGGTTTGGGGAATGAATGTGGATATCCATCCATGGATTCCTATAGCTTCTCACGTACTGGTGGTTATATAGTTAGGATTTGCAGTGGGATGGGGAATTGTTTTATTTCTGGCATGCAGGAAAAGGAAAGCAAAGTCGTTGATTATAGAACAGCGGAAATTACTAGCCGAGCACCCTAAAATATTCTGAGACGTAGGTTACGTCCCGGGCCCCCCAAACCTGTGGCTGATCACCACAGAATGGGGCAGGGGACACAGGACGGAGCAGAATTAGGTTGGTATTCTTGGGCTGGGTACCCAAGTACCAAAAGGGGGGACTGAAGTGGGACATTGCAACCTTCAGGAATTAAGGGGTTAAAAATGCAAGCTGCAAATTACCTTCAATGGCTGAGAGGGCATATACACATAAACCGCAGACAGGCTTAAGCTACAAAGAATCCTGTAAAATAACGTTCGAAGCACAAGCACAGGATGTGGTTGATAAACGACTAGTCTAAGGAGCAGTAACGGCTTCAAATATACAAACCACAAACTTCAGACAAACTTTGAATGTTACGCGAGCTTGGCATAAAAATAGGTAACCAATCAGCCACTGTGCACATGGGTTTTGAACGAATCAAATGGTGCCAAAGAATCGTGAGGTTGAGCATGTATGTTTAAGTGTATAAAAAGCTGTTGAAACTGATGTATCGTTGGACAGTGACCTGGTTAGACCCGGAGCAGCTCACCTCCCCACCGGTGCAATATAAAGACGGCTTGAATCTTCGAACACAGACCTGGTGTCGAGTGTTTATTTAAATACTCCATTTCAGTGTGGAAGCAAGTCACCTCGACTCCGGGGGACGGCCTAAGAGAGAGAAGTCTAATGCTGGTCATTGTCCTGTTATTGTGCATGTTCAACTAATCTCAATATTTGATTCAGTGGATATTTCGCCCCATTCTTCAGCTCCTCTCGGAATTTAGTCTGGGTCACTGCATAAATACCCGTGTTTGTGCAGCTACTCAAGAGCAGGAGCATGTAGGCGGTTTGATCTGTGATCAACAGTGGGTCTTTGACACCTGTTGAATAATAATTTTTTGTAATTCAGGTGAGAAAAAAAACTATCACGTACACCACCCAGAGCAGGATGAAGTTGCCGGATATAGCGAAGACCAAGATGATGGATTTCCTTCACTTCTCCATCTCTGGATCTTTGTGATTCACATCATTCCTGCTGCCCCTCAGCCTCCTGCAGACTCTGCTGGCCATCAAAATGTGTCGTACAGTCAGAGCATTGAGCAACAATATCAGCAATATCGGGAGCAGTGGGGTGACACAGCGGGGAATCCAGCTAAATGCTACCCAAGCAGTTGCAGGATCATGCTCTAGTTTACCACGGCAGCCCCAGGGTATGTTGTCGATTGTATAGTAGAGTTCCATTACAAAGTACCAGGGAATGGTTTTAAACAGAACAGCAGACACACGGTTCCTATCACCACGGCGGCCGTTTTCTTGGTGCAATATTTAGTCCTCAGCTTCTGGCAACAAATGGTAACAAATCGATCGAAAGTGAAAGCGACGGTTAACCAGACAGAAATGTCTGTGACGGCATCTTTTAGGGCATGTTGGACAGAGCACACAGGGGTGATCAACAGGAAGGTAGTAGGGAAATAATAATCATTAATCCAATACAGTATCACGTCAATGATAATGACCAGTAGATCAGCTGTTGCCATGGCCACCAGGTAGCGAGTGACACATCCGGAGAGACCACACTTTCCCCGGGACAGGATCACAATCGTCATCACGTTAGCTGTAAATGGGAAACAAACAGAAATAGGGAATCAGCCAGCAGGGTACAACACATTAGGCCGTTCAGAGTGTTTGGGTGAAATGTACAGCTTTACTGCAGAATCCGGGTGGGAACTTGATGCTTTATTCCTGCTGGATCTGTCGACTGGAGAGCGATTGTAACATGGAATTGCAGTGAAACATGTGAAGAATGTGGGTTAAAGTATATGGTATGTACTCCCTGGTGCCAGGGGCAGAGACATCATGGAGAATGTTCCAAAAGTGCTGAGGCGGGGGTGAGGGTGTGCGCATGGGGGAGATGAAGAGCCAGAAGCAGTGGTCCATGTCGGAACCAGCGACATAGGGAGGAAAAGGGTAGACATCTTGCAGTCAGAGCTTATGGAACAAGGGAAGGATTTATATAGCAGGATCTCAAAGGTAGTAATCTCTGATCCAGTGACACACGCTAGTTAGAGTAGAAATATGGCAGGTTAATACGTGGCTAGAGAGGTGGTGCAGGAGGGAGTGCTTCAGATTCCTGGGACATTGGGGCCAGTTCTATGGCAGGAAGGACCTATGCAAGTTGGGCAGATTGCAACTGAACAGAGCTGTGACCAATATCCTTTTGGACAGGTTCACTAGTGCTGTGGGGGAGGGTTTAAACTAATTAGTCTGGGGAGCTGGGCAACAAGAAGTAGTATTAAAAAGTAGAAACATTGTGAACAGAGGACCGGGAGAGTCAGAGGGAGTTCGAAATAATACAGAATTGGTGGCATCATAACAACTATGAAAGAATTCCAAGTTGGGTTTGGAGTGCATGTCTGCAGTTGCATAAAATGTGGTTAATATGTTTGATGAGCTGCAATCACAAATAACAAGTGGGATTACAGTACTTGTGCTGATAACTGGGACTTGGCTCAAAAAAGGGGAGGATTGGATGTTGAATGTTTCAATGCAGAAGGTATTGGGTAAGGAAGGGGATGGAGAATGGGGAATGGGTGGCAGTTTGGGATGAGGAAAATATTACAGTGCTGGAAAGAGAGGATGTTCTAGAGGGGTCACAGACAGAAACTAGTTGTTTGGAGTTAAGGAAGAATAAAGTAGCTATTACGCTACTTGGTGTATTTCATAGGCCACCAAATATTGGGAAGGAGATAGAGGAGCAGATTCCCCCAGAAATGACTGAGTACTGTCGAGCAGTGGGAATGGGATAATTTCACTTCCCAATATTGACTGGGGCAGTGATTGGATAAAAGGCAGAGAAGGGGAAAACTTTTTAATGTGTGTGCAGGAGAATTTTCTTGTACAATATATTTCCTGCCCAACGAGCAAGGAGGCACTGCTGGACCTAGCCCTGGGACATGGAATGGGTTAAGTGGAGCATGTCACAGTGGGGGACATCCCGGGCATAGCCATCATTATAGAGGAAGGTTTAGATTAGATTTGACGAAAGAGGAACAATCTAGAATACAAATACTTAACTGGAGGTGGGCTAATTTCAGGGAATTGGGGAGGGATCTGGCCTGGATAAATTGGAGTCATAGACTGACAGTCAGAAACATACTGGAGAAATTGGTGGCATTTAAAGAGAAGATGGTCCCGGTACAGACTATGTACAATCCCACAGGGGGAAGGGACGGCAGCCAAAGCCAGATCTCCCTGGGGATGAAGAGGAGTTAGAGAGTAGGATGAAGCAGAAAAGTGGGGCATATGACAGAGGTCAGCTTGATAATACAAGGGAGAATCAGGCTGAATAATAAAAAGTACAGAGGGGAAGTACAAAGCGGAATAAGAGGGGCAAAGCCACAGGACACCATTACATTGACGTCTGACATACAAACAAATCCAAAGTCTTCTATCGGTATATTAACAGTAAAAGGGTTGTCAGAGGGGCGGTGGGGCCGATTAGGGACTGAAATGAAGATCGATTGGTGGAGGCAGCAGGCATGGCTCATGTACTAAATGAGCAACGTACATCAGTGATTGCCAAAGAAGCAGACTTTGCCAACACTCTGGTAAATAAGGATGTTAAGCAGGTGAGATAAAATAGATGAACAGGAAGTAAGAAAGGCGGACATTACTTACAGTGGGGGAGTCACCCGGTGTGGGTGGGAAGCTTCCTAGGTTGCTGACGGAAGTCAGGGTAGAAATTGCAGGGGGCTTGCTGCAATCTTTCAATCCGCATTACACACAAGGGTGGTGCCAGAGGACTGGAGCATTGTAAATGTTACACACTTGTTCAAAACATGAGAGGCGACATTGGGACAGGCTTTTTTACCAACGGGTGCTTCGGATTGGGAATGCACTGCCTGAGGTTGGTGGAGACAGATTCAACGGTAAACTTGTGAAGGGAACTGGATAAAAATTTGAAGGAGAAAAAGTTGCATGGATATGGGGAAAGAGCGGGGGAGTGGGACAACTGGATTGCTCTTTGTAAGAGCCAGCGCAGACTCGATGGGCCGAATGGCTCCTTCTCTGCTGTACTGTTGTATGAATATCTGATGCTGTGAATCACAAACTCTGGGAATTTACTGCGAGCTGCTCTCGCTCCGTCGCCACAACTTGGTGGGAAGTGCGGTGCAAACAGGAGCAGCTCGGATTAAATTACCGGCCGTTTCATTACACCAGCAAATGGAACGCGACATCATATTTGTTCATAATTACAATAAATTATGCATAATTAAAATAAGTAGCATTTCTGTGACGGAAGAACAAATGAAGTAATGAAAATAAAACCTGAGAAAGCGACAAATAATTGCTAAGTGTTGGATTGTAAATTGGGAGAGAGACAATGAATGGGCAGCAGTGAGCATGAAGCAGGCCCGGAATGTGTTCAGTGTAAAATGGAGAGCATGGAGGATGAGCACTGCTGGCTGGGTTTGTGTCCAGGATCAGGAGAAGGGAGCACATTACCAGCCGCTGGTCGCAGTTGTCAGATTTTATTCTCAAACTGGGGGCCGTGATGAAAGACTGGGGTCGACAGCGCATCAGACAGCATGTTAGAAGGGGATTTGTTGTAGGTCAACTGGTGCAAGTAGCAGCGGTCTGTGTTTACTATCCACCAGGTGAAGAGCTTGTTCTGTATTGTCCAGGTACATTAAATGTAAGGTTACAATGGTGCGCCACAGAGAGCGCTGTGGTGGGAGACCTGAAAGTACCTGCAAGAGTATAAAAGGCTGCCCACCACACCTGAGAGACACTCTGGAGTTACACAATAAAGGACTAAGGTCACAGCAGTTATATACACCAGACTGTGTGGAGTCAGCGATTTGAGTGCTACATACATCACATTGGCGATGAGGGCACGGATGAGCTTCACGCAACCATGGCTAATCTGGGCTCGCTAAAGGATTTTACAGTGGGTAATGATTGGGAGGTCTTTATGGAAAGGCTCGTGTACTACTTTATAGCAAACGACTTGACGGGGGACACGAACGCACTGAGAGATAAGCGTAAGGCGATATTGCTGTCCAGTTGTGGCGATGAGGTTTACTGTCTCGTCAGGGATTTGCTGGCACCCGCGAGCACCAAGGACAAGTCATATGAGGAGCTGATTGAACTTATTCATGACCAACTGAAACTGAAGGAGAGCATCCTCACGGCCAGGCACAAATTCTACCACCACTGCAGACCTGAGGGCCAGGATGTCACCAAATATGCTGCGGACATCTGGAGACTCGCGGTGCCGTACACAACTTGAAGAGGCGTTGCGAGATGTTTTTGTTATGGGGATTGGCCATGAGGGTCTCCTTCACAAGCTGCTATCCACTGAACCTACAGTCAGCCTGCAGCAAGCCATCATCATCAGCTGGGCATTTATGACCTCGACTTGCAGCACCAAGCAAATGATCCACACAGTCTCGAAATCGGCAGGCATGTCCACAGGACAGTGCCTGTCACGGACAAAACTGCACAACATGGCTCTGCCCAGGGTAGAGAGCACGGATCTGGAACTTAGAGTCCGCCGAGGGGGCCTAATCGAGTAGCACCATGCTGGCGCTGCGGAGGAAGCCATGGGGCTCACCGGTGCAGGTTTGCGGAGTATACGTGCCATGTCTACCACATGAAAGGCCACCTTCAGCATATGTGCAAAAGAAACCTGACTCATCGTGTGGCTGAGGAGATGGTAGATGATCTACTATCCAGCGAGGAGAAGGTAGAAGAAGATGAGGCATTTGGACTGTATACTTGTACCGACGATTCAGCCCCAGTGGTTTTGGAAGTCAAGATTAACGGAGTCCCAGTGAGTATGGAAGTGGACACTGGATCGGTTCAGTCGCTGATGAGTCAGGAAACTTTTGATAAACTGTGGATCAACCCAGCTGCACGACCCAAGCTGGTCCTGGTCACGGCGAAGCTGTGCACCTACACTAAGGAACTGATACCTGTTCTTGGCAGAGCGGAGGTGCAGGTATATCATGGGGGCGAGACGTGCGGTTTACCTTTGTAGATCATTGCAGGTGATGGGCCGACGCTACTTGGCAGGAGGTGGATGGGGAAGGTCCGTGGGAGCTGGGAAGACTTCATTCCTCCACAGACCGCTGTCCCCCGGATTCCCAAAGAGCAGCGCCGACCGAGCTGGAGGAGAAAGAAGGGCTTCGACGGGCTGCTCCAGCAGGCACCGTTGGCCCGCGGGCAGAGGCCGGCTCCTGTGGATGCAGCGGTGCGGGGGCTGGTGTGTTATTGTTCCCGGGTACGGTCAAGTGTGGTAGATCCCGAGAGAGAGTCGAGAGTGAACTGATAGGCAGCAGCAGGCTAGAATACAGCAGGGAAAACACCCAGCAAACCAACCTTGCAAAAGGGTCCGGAGAAGGAAATCTGTTCATCGGCGGTCTAAATCTCAACACAGACGAGCCGGCCCTGGAAGAAGTGCTCTCCAGGTACGGGCAGATCTCCGAGGTGTGAGTGATCAAGGACACCCAAGCATCCCGCGGTTTCGGCTTCAGCACAATTGTTCTTGGCCATTTTTTTTGCTGACACCTATTCCTTCTTTAAACTCAACCCCATCCACAACTGCAGGAAGAAAGTAACATGTCATGCCAGAAGCCTCTGAATTCTCCACCGCTTGGAAATGCAGATGGCATCCTCTGCGCTTGCAAAATAGATACAAAGCAGAAATGGGATTCACATTTTTCTTCTCAAACTCGCTCAGCAGTGCAGTCAAGCCATTCACATCCTCAATTGGTTCAGTAATTGCAGGAAGTTCCTCCTCAACAAAATGAGTGTTTAACCTACGCCTTTTCTGTACCATTTCTTCAGGTACGCTACGTCTCTTTTGGCTTGGAACCTCCTTTTCTGTAATTGGCTGCAACTGTTGGCGGAGTTGTTTCAATGTAAAGGGGCGCAGCGAGCTCAAGATGGTGGCAACCCTGTTGGCAGCAGAGTTCTCCAGAGAAAGGCAAGCAGAGCACCTAAAATGGCGGTGCCCAGTGGAAGCCTCATGGGAAAAACAAGATGGCGTCTTAAAAGGGAAATGAACCCGGGAGTCTTAAAAGGGCCTTACACCATTAGCAGTCCCCACAAAGAGACTTTTGTAAGGCAAGAGCGAGTCTAAATGAGTAATGTGATTTGTATGATGACGTGATTTATGACACAAGTTAATATTTTGAAGCTGAAATGATTACTGTGTTTAAAATGATGGATATGATTTATGAAAAGAGTTATTACCACAAGGTACAATTAAAAGGGTTAATGGATCTGTGACTCACATGACTAATGGACTAATGCGATTTCCGATTTTAGGTGATTCATGTAATGGTTCAGCGGCTGCAGATGAGCCACAAAGGTGACTACTTTGTGAGAACAGAGGCAACGCACTAGTTGCGATACCCTGTCTCAGCGCAGCCCATTATCTCAGGCAAAAAGGGGCTCTATGGCCCCACTGTACCTCACCCAGTGGAGCTGGGATTAAATAACTGTTCAGTGTACCTGCAACCTTTTGTTACAATTCTTCAATGCATCTATATGTACCATACAAATGAACTGTCTATGTATACCTGCTTTCTGTTGGAGGTTATGCTCGTGTACTTCATCACCCATGTAAGGACTGCAAATACCACATGCTTGCACTGGATCGCAAGCATAATCTCTACATGGGAAGAAGAGTGAAGTGGATGGTCATGGACTTATACTCACAAATCAACCAGGACGAACAATGCCGAGGTTACCGGCAAAGGCTTTTGGAATTGGGGGGGGAGTGAGATGTTATGTATTGTCCAGGTACATTAAATGTATGGTTACAATTGTGTGCCACAGAGGGCGCTGTGGTGGGAGAGCTGAAAGTACCTACAAGACAGAGTATAAAAGGCTGCCCACCACACCTGAGAGACACTCTGGAGTTACACAATAAAGGACTAAGGTCACAGCAGTTACTACAACACCAGACTGTGTGGAGTCAGTGATTTGAGTGCTAAATAGATCACAGAGCTCACATGGTCAACAGACTTTGCCTCGCTCACAAAGGCAGGTTTTTCTCATCGGCGATTTCAACAGTGCAACACCATGTGGGGAAAGTGCAGCAATGACCACAAGGGGGAGAAGGTGATCAGTAAGCAGCAACAACACAACCTTCCCTTGATATATTAAGCCAGGATCAAATGGACCATCCAAACACCATGCAACCAGAGCCACAGTCCCCAGCTCACTTTGACACCTCTGACAATGTAGCAAACGTCAGAGCGAGGTAATGTCAGTGATCCCTTGTTCACAGCATAGACCATTGAAAGTGACTATAGAGGATGTGGTTCCACACAGGACAGGAAGCTACATACTGAGACTCATACACAACGATTGCGGTCAATGACTGCAAAAGTCTTACCTGTGAATTGGACCCATGTGTAATCTTACTGTGACCCATGATCACTGTGGAGAATTGATCGCCCTGGTGTGGAGGGTTATCCAAGAGTAAATTGCAGAGAGTATGGACACTATATGTACCCGGGCTTCCAAATCAATCCACATTAGAAGCGCCATTCAGGACTGTTTGACTCAGATGCCTTTGATGTGTGGGATAGTTGGTCAGATACCCGGTTATCAGCTTGATATTGCTAAGGCATGTTATGGGTTAATGTGTATTGAGGGGGAGAGACATATCGAGAGAGAGAGAAAAAGCCAGAGATTGATAGATAAAGAGAGGGAAGGAGAAAGAAAAGATAAAAACGACCTCTCACCCAGCTTTTGGTCACCTGCCCTGACATCTCCTTTTGTGGCTCGTGTCAAATTTATCTGTTTTGTCTTATAACACTGCTGTGAAGTGCCTTGGGACATTTTACTGCGTTACAGGTGCTATATAAATACAGTTGTTGTTGAGATCGAGAAAACGAGACATACGGAACGAGAGAGTTGGAGAGAGGAAGGGACAGAGCGATAATTAGAGATGTATAGAGAGAGGAAGGGACAGAGACAAATAGAGAGATACTGTTAGAGATAGATAGACAGATAGATAGATAGAGATGGATACAGAAATCTCTGTGCAGAGCAGAGAGCCTGAGCACAGTAAGGGAACTGAGATGGAATAAGTAACTGTATTCCTGTAGAACTGAGGTTACACAATAGACTTTTAGAAGCAAATTGTATCAGGTGATTTTAGGAGAATATAAGTTGAGTCTATTGATTATGGTGGTGGGGGTGTTGCCATGGATACAGAAATATAGTGGGAAATAACAGATAAAAAGATGAGGACCCCGGAATTGGGGACAATAGATGGGGAATCCCATCTAGTTGCCCTTGAGAAGGTGGGGGTGGGGCCACTTCTTCAATCGCTGCAATCCACCTGGTGAATGTACCCACAGTGTTGCTCGGCAACATCTTTCAATATTGTGACCCCTTGACGGTGCCAGCAAATATCAGCAGGTAATATTTTGCAATGTCACTGATATTTTGCAATGAGCAAAATCTGTCAATAATTTATTGATCTAAAGTCAGCAGCATGATAAAAATTTCTAAATCAAGTCACCCAAACCATTATTCGTCAAACCACTAATTTATGCAACAATTCGAGCAGTGTTTCAGTGAGTTATTAATTTCGGCCTGCCCTACTTAAACAGAGTTATATTTAAGTACAGCGGAACTTGGGGGTACTTGTGCATGAAACACAAAAGCTTAGTATACAGGTACAGCAAGTGATCAGGAAGGCCAATGGAATATTGGCCTTTATTTCAAACGGGAAGGAGTATAAAAGTAGGGAAGTCTTGCTACAGTTGTACAGGGTATTAGTGAGGCCACAACTGGAATACTGCATGCAGTTTTGGTTTCCATATTTACAAAAGGATATACTTTTGGAGGCAATTCAGAGGAGGTTCACTAGGTTGATTCCGGAAATGAGGGGGTTCACTTATGAGGAAAGGTTCAGTAGGTTGGGCCTCTACTCATTGGAATTCAGAAGAATAAGAGGTGATCTTATCAAAAGGTATAAGATTATGAGGGGGCTTGACAGCGTGGATGCAGAGAGGATGTTTCCTCTGATGGGAGAGACTAGAACGAGAGGGCATAATCTTAGAATAAGGGCCGCCCATTTAAAACTGAGATGAGGAGAAATTTCTTCTCTCAGAGGGTTGTGGATCTGTGGAATTTGTTGCCTCAGGAAGCTGTGGAAGCTGGGTCATTGAATAAATTTAAGACAGAAATAGAGTTTCTTAAATGATAAGCGAATAAGGGGTTATGGGGAGCGGGCAGGGAAGTGGACCTGAGTCCATGATTGGATCAGCCATGATCGTATTAAATGGCAGAGCAGGCTCGAGGGGCCGTACGGCCTACTCCTACTCCAATTTCTTCTGTTCTTATTTTAAACTGTGGTGACACTTCATTAACAATTCATCTGGTTATAAAACGATTGCGAACAAGGACACATGTTTCTATTTTCCAGGGTTGTACAAGGATCGAGACTCAGAAAGCAATGTCCAACACTCATAGAATCTAAGCACCAATGTTATCAACTCAAAATAAAAATAATACCATTGCTACTTTACTTTAATGTGTATATTTGATCCACTCTCCATCCCGTCTGTCTCAGGATTGACTGTCCGTGCAATGTTCCGAATATTCATATTGCAATGTGTTTTATACCTGACGGCAAATTTATAATCATAGATTTTTTGCGGCCATGAACCACAAGTGGACTTTCTCCTGGACTTGGTTTCAGGGGCTCCTTGATAACACGGAACTGTGAACGGCGACCCACACAACACAGATTCCCTTTCATTTCCCAGAACTACAGTGTGATGTAACACTTGTGACTGACACACTAACAGTGTTGGCCCATCGCCGGCTCTCAGCAGATACTTACTTCCGTTCCCTAGAATACCGAGTAATATAAATCAATGTCAATTCAAACCGTGTGACTTGTCATGGAGTACAGGTACTGTCAGTCGCAGTTAAAGGTGAGGGAGAAAAGGGAGGCAGAGAACGTCAGCAGGAGAAGGCCAGCCCGATTCTCCCAGCACAGCCCGGCTCCCTGTCTCTGCCACAGATCTGCCACTACATAAACTGACAACATGCCACTGTGTGAATCCTCCCATTCTCACTGAGAGACATCATCCTGATACACGCAAGGTATAACATCACTGGGTCTTTAGTTGTAGGTTAAAAGAACATTATAATATCAATACACATATTCCAAAGGGAGAGAGAAAAGGGAGCAGGTGATATTTCTGAATTTCTGACACTAACCGGAAATCAGCAACAAATACTGAGTGCAGGGCAAACAGCAAGTTCCCAGAGCCGGCAGAAGGGCAGTAATACAGTGGGCACGGATTCACACAATTAGCAACAGCTTACAGTGACTTGCCGGGGACTGTAAGGACTGCAAGAATACAATCGCAGACCATTTGATACTCTGGAGTTTACACTCACACTGAACATGGATTGAGATGAATGTAACTCCCGCTTCAGAAATGGCGATGACTCGGGGTGTGGAGACAGGGAAAGAAGTGAGTGATACAATTTGAGAATATGGCGATAAACAACGTGAACTGAAGACATCTCCAGTCACACTTCCAGCAGCAGACGGGACATGCATTGACCAGAACTGCGAGGAGACTTTACTCTGTATCTAATCCATGCTGTACCTGCCCTGGGAGGGTTTGATGGGACAGTGTCGAGGGAGTTTTACTCTGAATCTAACCCGTGCTGTACCTGCCCTGGGAGGGTTTGCTGGGACAGTGTTGACTCGTGCTGCCAAGTAAAACCTCTCGAAGATGCTGAAGACTGTCAGCAGAGTAAAACTAATGTTAAACTGCGAAGTGCCGCTTCAGTAAGCAGACCCCTTCCCTGCTCACCCTGCTGCTACAATTCAAGGTTTTGTCTCCGTTTAAAGGGACAGGATTCTCACGGTGTCGACAAAATCCCCACAACTGTTTTAATAAAGCTGCATTCTCCCTGTGAATGTCTCCAACTCCCTCTCGCTGGGCTGTTTATTCAAGTCTTGTTTCTGTAAATGTGAATCTGTAAAAGGCAATAAACGTGAAGTATATTCAATCTGTGTCTGGCGAGTGATTTGGAAATGTCCCACTTCTCCCTCAGCTGGATTGGCTGCATTTCAGTAAGTGTCTGTCCTGATTGGCTGGGTGGGCTGTCAATCAATGGCAGGTCAGCAGGAGATTTGATTCAAAGCCAATTATCAATCATTTTAAAACGATCAGTTTTACCTCGAACCCCTGGAGTGCACAAGATTAAACACAGTGACACTAAAAGCTGCTGAGATTAAACCCACCCAGTTTGAGCATTGGCTCTCACACTGCACACTGGGGGTGTTGGGGCAGTCCCCAATTGTGGGATCGCACTGTGCACTCTGTGCTGACTGCTGGGGGGAATCTGGGGACAGGAGGCCACAGTCACAACGTTGCATTCTCTCTCCTTAACGTGTGGCTCGTGGCAGCAGCACAAAACTGTACCGAGTGAGGCCTCAGCTTAGGGAGAGGAGCAGTCAGTGTATCACCGTGTACATGTCCCTGAGTGTTAGTGTGGCTTACCCAGCACCACCTGTAGGTGTGTGTGTGTGACTGTTACCCAACACTGTCTGTAGGTGCGTGTTAAGAACATAAGAAATAGGAGCAGGAGGAGGCCATTTGGCCCCTCGAGCCTGGTCCGCCATTTAATAAGATCATGGATGATCTGATCATGGACTCAGCTCCACTTCCCTGCCCGCTCCCCATAACCTTTCACTCCTTTATCGCTCAAAAATCTGTCTATCTCTGCCTTAAATATATTCAATGACCCAGCCACCACATCTCTGTGGGGCAGAGAATTCCACAGATTTACATCCCTCTGAGAGACGAAATTCCTCCTCATCTCAATTTTAAATGGGCACCCCTTATTCTGAGACTATGTCCTCTAGTTTTGGTTTTCCCTATGAGTGGAAATATCTTCACTGCATCCACCTTGTCGAACCCCCTGATTATCTTATAAGTTCCAATAAGATCACCTCTCATTCTTCTGAACTCCAATGTGTATCGGCCCAACCTGCTCAACTAATCTTCATAAGTCAACCTCCTCAGCTCCGGAATCAACCGAGTGAACCTTCTCTGAACTGCCTCCAATGCAAATACATCCTACCTGAAAGATGGAGATCAAACCTGTACGCAGTACTCTAGGTGTGGTCTCACCAATACCCTGTACAGTTGTAGCAGGACTTCTCTGCTTTTATACTCTATCCCCCTTGCAATAAAGGCCAACATTCCATTTGCCTTCCTGATTACTTGCTGTACCTGCATACTAACTTTTTGTGTTTCATGCACAAGGACCCCCAGGTCCCTCTGTACTGCAGCACTTTGCAATTTGTTTCCATTTAAAAATTAATTTGCTTTTCTACTCTTTCTGCCAAAGTGGATAACCTCAGATTTTCCTGCCTTCTACTCCATCTGCCACATTTTTCCTCGCTCACTTAGCCTTTCTATATCCCTTTGCAGATTTTTTGTATCCACCTCACAATTTGCTTTTCCACCCATCTTCGTATCATCAGAAAACTTGACTGCGTTACACTCGGTCCCTTCATCTAATCATTAATCTAGATTGTAAATAATTGAGGCCACAGCACCGATCCTTGCGGCACCCCACTAGTTATTGTTTGCCAACCGGAAAATGACCCATTTATCCCGACTCTCTGTTTTCTGTTAGTTCGCCAATCCTCTATCCATGCTAATATATTACCCCCAACCCCATGAACTTTTATCTTGTGCCTTTTATGTGGTACCTTATTGAATGCCTTATGGAAATCCAAATACACCACTCCACTGGTTCCCCTTATCCACCCTGCTCATTACATCCTCAAAGATCTCCAGCAAATTTTTCAAACATGATTTCCCATTCATAAAACCATGCTGACTTGCTTGATTGAAATATGCTTTTCCAAATGTCCTGCTACTGCTTCCTTAATAATGGACTCCAGCATTTTCCCAACGACAGATGTTAGGCTAACTGGTCTATAGTTTGCTTTCTGCTTTCTGTCTTCCCCCCTCCATCCCTCCGTTTCCCGCAGTAGGCTCCCTGCCTGAGCCAGTCGCCCCCTCTCAATACCTCCCTCCCCCCCATCTCCCCCATTCCTCACTTCTCCCTTCCCTCCCATTCCTTTCCCTCCACACTCCCTCTCCCTCCCCCTTCTCCCCCCATCACCCTCACGTGCCTCTCCTCCACCACTCCTCCCATCCCAATCCCTCCTTCCCCCACTCCCCATCCCTCGCACTCCCTCCTTCCTCCCCTTTCCTCAAGCCTCTTTCCCCTCCCATCCCTCTCCAACCCCCCTCCCCCTCCCCTCGCCCCTCTCCTCCTCTCCTCCCCTCCCTCCTTTTTCCTGGTTCTCGACTCCCTGCATCTACCCTGTCAAGTCCTGTCAGAATTGTGTATGTTTCAATGAGATCCCTTCTCATTCTTCTAAACTCCATAGAATAGGCCTTGGAACTTGTGGAACAAGACAGGTAGATGGAGTTCACATACAGATGAGCTGTGATCGGATTGAATGGGGGAATAGGCTCAAGGGGCTGAATGGCCTCCTCCTGTTCATTGTGTCCAACAGCAGCTGTGCACATCTCCGCAACCTCATCTTGACTTTTATCAGTCGCATCAGACCCTTGATTCCCTCACCAGGGAGATGGTGTTTCCAGATCAATGTCCAGCTGATCGATGCCATGAGTCAGACTCAGTGAGCACTGTCAGCGGGTGGAAAGGCTGCTCTAACTGCAGCCTTGTTCTAATGCATTTGGGGAGGGGAAACAAGGCAAGAAAATACACAATAAATGGGAGGGTACTGAGAGGGGTGGAGGAACGGAGGGACCTTGGAGTGCATGTTCACAGATCCCTGAAGGGAGCAGGCCAGGTCGATAAGGTGGTTAAAAAGGCATACACAATACTTGCCTTTATTAGCCGAGGCATAGAATACAAGATCAGGGAGATTATCCTTGAACTGTATAAAACACTAGTTAGGCCACAGCTAGAGTACTGCGTGCAGTTCTGGTCAACACATTACAGGAAAGATGTGATAACACGAGAGAGGGTAGAGAGGAGATTCATGAGGATGTTGCCAGGACTGAAGAAATTTAGTTATGAGGAAAGATTGGATCTGCTGGGGGTGTTTTCCTTGGAGCAAACGAGGCTGAAGGTAGACCTTATTGAGGTGTATAAAATGATGAGGGACCTGGATAGAGTGGATAGAATGGACCCATTTCCCTTAGCAGAGAGGTCAATAACCAGGGCATAGATTTAAAGTAATTGGTGGAAGATTTAGAGGGGAGATGAGGAAACAATTCTTCACCCAGAGGGTGGTGGGGGTCTGGAAGGGTGGTAGAGGCAGAAACCCTCACCACATTTGAAAAGTACTTGGATGTGCCCTTAAAGTGCCGTAACCCACAGGGCTACGGACCCAGAGCTGGAAAGTGGGATTAGGCTGGGTAGCTCTTTGTTGGCCGGCGCAGACATGATGGGCCGAAATGGCCTCATTCCATGCTGTAATTTTCTGTGATTCTATGATCTTGCTTGTGGTGTTGACCACTTTAAAAATCGCAGCACATATTTTATTGAAGATATTTCCGTCCCCGGTTTCCCCGCTGCCAATAATTGGATCAATCGATGCTGCAGCGTCCCCTTGTGGTACATCTATATGGACTCCACCCAAACCCCTGCTTTCAACCCTTGAACCCACATTGCCTACGTTAGTTGGAGCACCGCTTCTTAATCACAGCAACTCACAGCACAGAGGAAGGCCAATCAGCCCATCAAACCTGTGCTGGTTCTTTGAAAGAGCTATGGACTACTATGGCCTGGACTAATGATACAGAAACATGAGTTCAAATCCCACCATGGTAGCTGGGGAATTTAAATTCAGTTAAATAAATAAATCTGGGAAAAAAAGCTAGTGTCAGTCATGGTGACCATGAAACTGCTGGATTGTCGTAAAAACCCATCTACCTGGCCTGCTACCTTCAGGGATCTGTGGACATGCATACCAAGGTCCCTTTGTTCCTCTGCACCTCTCAGTATCCTAACATTTAATGTGTATTCCCATGCCTTGTTAGCTGTCCCCATATGCATTACCTCACACTTCTCTGGATTAAATTCCATTTGCCACTGTTCTGCCCACTTGACCATTTCATTGATATCTTCCTGCCATCTACAGCTTTCTTCTTCATTATCAGCCACACGGCCAATTTTAATATCATCTGCAAATTTGTTAATCATACCCCCTATAAGCCAAAAAAAGCAAGGGACCTAGAACTGAGCCCTGCAGAATCCCACTGGATACAGTTTTCCAGTTACAAAAACACCCATCAACCATTACCCTTTGCTTCCTGCCTCTGAGCCAATTTTGGATCTAACTTGCCACTTTGGCCTGGATCCCATGGGCTTTTAGTTTTGTGACCAGTCTGTTTTGTGGCACCTTATTAAAAGTCTTGCTGAAAGCCATATAAACTACATCATATGCAGTGCCCTCATCGACCCTCCTTATTACTTCCTCGATGAATTCACTTAAGTTAGTCAGACACGATCTTCCCTTAGCAATCTCTTGATTAATCTGCGTTTTTCTCAATGAAGACTTTTCCTCTCTCTTAGGATTTTTTCCAATAATTTTCCCACCACCGAGGTTAGGCTGACATGCCTGTAATTACTCGGTCTATCCCTTTTTCCCTTTTTAAACAAAGGTACAACATTAGCAATCCTCCAGTTCTCTGGCACCACACCTATAGCCAAGGGGATTGGAAAATGTTGGTCAGAGCCTCTGCTATTTCCTCTTTTGATTCTCTTAACAGCCTGGGATACATTTTATCCAGGCCTGGGCATTTATCCACTTTCAAAGCTGCTAAGCCCCTTAATACTTCTGCTCTCACTATGTTTATTTCATCTAATATTTCACACTTCTCCTCCCTGGTTGCAATGTCTGCATCGCCCCTCTCTTTTGTGAAAACAGACGCAAAGTATTCATTGCGAACCATACCCATGTCTTATGCCTCCACACACAGATTACCTTTATGGTCTCGAATAGACCCTACTCTTTCTTTAATTATCCTCTTGCTCTTAATATATTTATAAAACATCTTTGGGTTTTCCTTGATTTTACTTGCCAAAATGTTTTCATGCTCTCTCTTTGCTTTCCTAATTTCCTTTTAAATTGCACCCCTGCACTTTCTATACCCTCTAAAGTTCCTGCAGTATTGAGCCCTTGGTATCTGTCATAAGCCTCCCTTTTTTACTTTATCCTACACTGTATTTCCCTTGACATCCAGGGCCTCTAGATTTGTTAGTCCCACTCTTTTTCTTTAAGGGAACAGACTTACTCTGAAACCACAGGATTTCCCCGTTGAATGCCTCCCACTGCTCTGACACTGATTTACCTTCAAGTAGCCGTTTCCAGTCCACTTTCGCCCAATCTCATTTCAGCTCAGCAAAATTGACTTTTCCCCAATTGAGAACTTTTATTCCTGCTCTATCTTTGTCCTTTTCCATAACTACCCTAAATCTAACTCGGTTTGGCAGCAGGGAGAGATGGGTGAGCCAGAAATGAAAGGGTCGGAGCCGGGACCAATGTGTCCGGTCCGGCAGCAAAAGTTCAGCGCGCCAAGGCATTAGCGTTGATTGCCTTGCACTCGGATAGTAGGGACGTGAGGGGTTTGTGGTCGATTTCTAACACAAATTTGGCCCCGAAAAGGTATTGGTGCATCTTTTTGACACCGTACACACAAGCGAGTGCCTCCTTCTCAACCATACCGTACCCATGCTCCGCCCGCGAAAGTGACCTGGAGGCATAAGCAACGGGCTGCAATTTACCCGCATCATTGACGTGCTGTAAAATGCACCCGACCTAGTACGCTGACGCATCACACATAAGGATTAACTTTTTACCTGGGTCGAAAAAGGCTAAAACACTCTTGGAACATAGAAGGTTGCGTGCCTTATTAAAGGCGCGTTCTTGGGCGTCCCACCAAAACCAATCGCACCCCTTTCTGAGTAGCTCATGGAGAGGCTCCAGCAGCGTGCTCAAGTTCTGCATAAAGTTTCCAAGTAATTGAGTAGCCTGAGAAAGGCGTGCAGTTCCGAGACATTCCGGAGCCTGGGTGCCAGGCGAATCGCTTCAGTTTTGGATTCGGTTAGGCGGATTCCATCAGCGGCAATCCTTCTGCCCAAAAATTCAACTTCAGGTGCGAGAAACAGACACTTGGATTTCTTAACTCTTAGGCCTACCCGATCAAATCGACTTAGTACTTCCTCAAGATTGCGGAGATGAGTATGTTATCTTGAAACACAACCGTCCCCGGAATGTACTTGAGCAGACTCTCCATGTTGCGCTGGAATATATCAGCTGCCAACCTGATTGTACACAAAAAGGCCTCGATGTGTTTTGATGGTGGTGAGTAGCTTAGACTCTTCGGTCAGTTCTTGCGTCATATACGCAGATGTGAGGTCAAGTTTCAAGAAAAGCTTTCCTCCAGCTAACATGGCAAATAGGTCCTCCACTCTGGGCAGTGGGTATTGGTCCTGTCGGGAGACTCTGCTTATGGCAGACTTGTAATCCCCACAGATTCGCACGGATCCATCAGGCTTCATGACGGGGACGATGGGGCTTGCCCAGTCACTGAATTCCACGGAAGAAATTATGCCTTCCCGCAGAAGCCGGTCCAGTTTGTTTTCAATCTTTTCCCTCATCACATAAGGCACAGTTCTAGCAGTTGTGATGGACCGGTCTGGCATTCTGTGTGATGTAGTTTCTAACTTTAGCCCCTTTGAAGGTGCCCACACCTGGCTGAAAGAGATGTTCAAAACGGCTTAGAACTGTTGAGCAGGAGGTCCGTTCCTCTGACGACATGGCGTGAAAATCATCGCATTTCCAATTAAGTTCTGCTAGCCTGCTTCTCCCCAACAGGGCTGGGAGATCCCCGGGGACAATCCACAGGGAAAGTCGGTTCACCATCTCTTTGTGTGTGGCTGAGAGCATGGCGCTTCCAAGGACTGGGATGATTTCTTTAGTATAGGTCCTTAGTTTGGTGTCGATCTTTGTGAGTTTTGGTCTGTTGCTTTTGTGTGGCCACAGCTGTTCAAATTGTTGAACGCTCATGAGGGATTGACTGGCCCCCTTGTCCAGTTCCATGTTGATGGGTATCCCATTGAGTAGAACCCTCATCATAATTGGAGGCGTCTTGGTGTAAGAACAGTGGACATTGATCGAGTTAACCCGCTGTACCTCGGCGCCCCGTGCACTGTTTCAACCGTCTTCTGGTCCGCTTTTCGACCCTTCTGATTCGTGTACCAGCCGAGCTGCTGTTTTACTGCACATGCGAGCCAGATGCCCTGTGTAGTTGCAGTTTCTGCAAATGGCATGCTGAAATCGACACACCCTGGTTGAGTGCCTTCCCCCACATCTCCAACACAGACCGTTTCCATTGTTTTACAAAGGATGAGCTGCATCTAGCTGATCTCCCTTGAGCTTCTCTCAATCTGTTGTTGATTGCTCGCATTGTGGGTTGATGAGGTGTGACTGGCCGTTCATGTGGCCCTTGATTTTGATGGCTTCTGGTGCCACTGTTTGCTGTTGATGACCAGCTCTCCTGCCTTTGTCTGTGTGTCGGGGTAGTGGTTTGTTTCACAATGTGAACCCCTTGTTCCAATACCTCGTTGGTTGTCGTACCTGAAGTATAGATCAGCCTCGTTTCCTCCTCGCCTGCTAAGACTAAGTTCTTAGTCTCTATAAGCTTTCGGAATATGCCTGCGTGGCCTATTCCTTTAATAAAAAAGTCTGTCAGTACTTCTCTCCTTAATTCATCGGGGAACTCACATGAACTAGCCAGCCTCTGAAGTTCCGCCACGAAGTCGGGTATGCTTTGGCCCACACAGCATCTGTAGTTGTAGAACCTGTGTCTGGCTATGTGTGGGCTGCTCGCTGGCTTCAGATGGTCTCTTACCAGTGTGCTCAACTCCTCAAATGACTTGCTTGCTGGTTTCTCGGGTGCCAGCAGGTCTTTCATTAAAGCATATGTTTTCGAGCCATAGCTGGTCAAGAGACGGGCTCTTTTCTTGTCTGCCTTATCATCGCCAAGCCAGTCTTTGGTCACAAAGCTTTGCTGGAGCCTTTCTATAAAGTCATCCCAATTGTCTCCAGCATTGTATTTCTCATCTGAGCTGTTGGTAGCCATTCTGTGGATTCTGTGATCCCGTAACTCGTCGCCACTGTTAAGTCCTGACTCTAATGTACTGACTTACACAAGACACATGCTGAAGTCAAAGTCAGTCAGGACCTGCCTCTTTAATTCCAGCTCTCCCGTGCTGCACTTGCCTGAGACCTCCCTTAAAATACCTCAGTGGGACAGGTATGGAGTGTCTCCTGCAAGTGCACCCCTGGTGGTAAGGTATGCTTATTGTTACAGGTCTTATCCAGTTACAGTCATGTATAGCATGGTAAGATACAGTTATATACAGTAATGTGAGATACATGACAAGAACAATCCCTCGGGCCCGCAGCAAGCGCAGTCATAAAGTGAAGCTATGCTTCACAGAGAAAGTCATTTAATTAGCAGTTCCCGGGGACACTGAAAGCAGCCTTTAGAACTGGAGCAGGTCACAGGGATATCAGCCAATGGGACCGCACAGAAGCAGGCCATTTTGTCCATTGTACCCGGGCCTGCTCCCTGAAAGATCTGGCCAATTCCTCCCAGTCGCTGCTCCTTCCCCACATCCCGGAAAGTTTTATTTGTCAAGTAGATAACCAATTCTCTTCTGCGAATGATTATTGCATCTGCTGAGCCAACCTCTTAGGCAATGCATTCAAGATCAGAACAATAAATTCAACTGGGTTTGCCTCTGAGAATTGACGGTGACCTTGGTGCTGGACACAGGGCTACAACTGACCCTGGGCCTTGATATATTCCAGAAAGCCTTATTATTACAGGCGCCTATCTTCCAGTGGGATTATTGGACTGCATTGACCCTGGGAGTGGAGACAGTCAGTGGGGCAGTCAGACTCGCTTCACTCTGAGCTTACATCTTTCAATAGACTGCAGATTTTTACAATCTAACAGCCGAAATATCCGAGTTTTAAGCTGCTCACATTTCTTTCACATTAAACCTGGGAGGTTGGGTCGCATCCTGTGGCGGGAACTCATTGACTGAATGTGAGATGTCAGTTTCCTGTTGAAGTTGCATATCCATCGGAGCGAACGGTTTAACATTGGCCGCTTTCACACACTGGGCTCTGACACACGGAACTGTAACTGTGCGGGAGGAGAATGTAAGACAGACACAGATTATGGGGCGGAGTGACAGGACTGCATCAAGTTGTGAAAGGTTGGGAGATGGGAGGTTGAAGCACATTGTTCCCAGTGGATGGGGGCTCAAGGAGGAGGCACCAAAGGTACAAGACATTTGGAATAAGGAACAGGACAAACTTTCCAACAAATAGTTGTGAGGCTGAGATTCAATTCCAGGGTTTGTGTATAAGCAGCAAATATGTCCATATAAAAGTGGATGGGATAGGTGTGTGAGGGAAGGGGTGATGAGGGATGTGGGGACAGAGAGGTAAATGCCATTCTCACGAGCTGCTCACTGTAAGGACCTGACGGGATCTTCAATGTGAATTTGAATCGGATGTTGAGCGGCTCTTTCTGGATGTGTGGAGCGGGAGTGAGCGGGGGAGAATCTGGGCCAATTTCAAACATATTGAGTGCACAGTAATTGTCAGACATTCCCGGCTATTACAGCAGGGGGAGTGGAAGAAGAGGCTGTCTGTTGTAATGTGAATAAACCCATTGTATCATAAACTGCGCGGATTCTCAGCTATAATTGCACCAGTCCCAAAGTCAGTAAATGAAGGAAATAAATAGTGTTTAAAAGTAACATTCTAATGTCAATAAAACACTCAGTTAAGGAACACGGGAGAGCGGGAAATATATTCACTGAATTTTTGACTATGAATGGACTTGGAAAAACGCAGCGAAAAAGGATAGTTACCGAGATATGAGCAGTAATGCAGTTAACCCCTGGTCCGTACAATTAGTCCCGGAATATCGTCACTTCCCGGGGATTCCAAGGAATGCTATAATCGGATAGTAAATCATTCCTGTCTGGGTCAGTGTCGGTAGCACGGTGAATGGATAGGCGGTGAACAGATCTCTCATTCTGACAAAGAAGTGATGGTGACTCTTGGCTCTGGACACAGGGCTTCAACTGACTGTCAGATGTGAGATTAAGAGAAAGCCCTTATTTATAATCGAGGAACACCTCCCGTGGGATCAGCAAATAGCAACATTGACATTACTTCCAGTCAGTGGGACAGCGGGACATCTCCCTTCACGGAAAGGTGTTATGTAAGTGTTTATAAATTGATGTTGGGTGTTATGAAATGAAACAGCCCAAAGATTGGAATAATATGATGGTCCCATGTCCATGTCTGGATGTACTGAAAGCCGGGCTCTGAGCCAAGCACTGCCCCTGAACCACAAACAGCTCCCTTTTCCTTCTGTGCTGGGACCCGGCTCACACCTGGCCATGCACCAATTGCATTCCCCCAATTCTCAGACACCTCTCAAGGCTTCATACCGCCCCCGACCATGGGAACTCGCTCTTGTTCATCTCATACTGAGCTTTCACAATTGGAATACTAATCTGTGTCCTGAGAACAGGAAGAGGTCGGGCTTTCGACCAACAGGAGGAATAAAGTAACATTCAAACCTCAGACAGAACAATGTGCCCAGGCCCTGAAATAACCTGGGTTTGATAAGGATTAGGAACAGGAGGAGGTCATTGGGCCCCTCGACCCTGCTCCGCCATTTAATGAGATCATGGCTGATCTGAAATGTCAGTGGAATTAAAATGCTCTGAATGTTTCAGGGGATGATACAGACACCAGATGCCGGACGGGCGGGAACCGAGGTATAGGGACCCGGACAATATTGCAATAAGCTCTGCCAAGTGTGAAGCAGGATGTGTCTGGAGATCTCCGTCCCCCAGGATGCTGCGGTGGGTCCAACGTTTGTGCTCAGCTCTTCATTGTCCATTATTATCCATTCTGTGCAGGCCCACTTTGATCCTTTCAGTAATATAGGATATTAGGGCTAGGGATATAGTAACATTGGGAACAGGAGCAGGCCATTCGGCCCCTTGGGCCTGCTCCCCATTCACATAGATCCTGGCCAATCTGCAGGCCAGCTCCATTTTCCCTCCTTGCTCCATATCACA
The DNA here is from genome assembly GCF_044704955.1 of Pristiophorus japonicus. Lineage (NCBI taxonomy): Eukaryota > Metazoa > Chordata > Chondrichthyes > Pristiophoridae > Pristiophorus > Pristiophorus japonicus. The sequence continues at coordinate 627,736 of NW_027251843.1, forward strand.
TGATACCCTTATCGAACAAATATCTTCCATCTCAGCCTTGGAAGCCCCACTTGGCCCTAAATCCACTGGGGTGGGAATACCCACATTCCCACTACACTTCCTGTCAAAAAGTGCTTCCGGACCTGGCTCCTCAAAGGCCTAGATCGAATTGTACCTTTATTTCACCAGGTCTTTAATCCCACACCAGAGGAAATAGTTTCTCTGCATCGACCCGATAGAAATGGTTAATATTTTACACAACACTATCAGATCACCCTCCAGTCCCCCATTCTGCAGTGAATTCATGTTTTATTTATGCAACATTTAGCCGCTAAAACCGGGTAATATACTGCGCAGGAAGGTTCTCTTCCCTTCTAATGGGCGGAAGGGACCTCCACAGGAGACCAATGCAGCCTGGTTGCACAATGCACAGGACTCAAGCGGGAATGTCATCAGAGGACCTGGCTGCAGTGGTGCAAACCTTTCAATGATCTCAGTGGATCACAAGCCCTCACTGAAAAACCACACTCAACCTCATCCTGCTGTGCCAATCTTCACATCCCCATCACACTGCCTTCCCTACTCTTGCACTTCCTTACTCACACCAACTTAGCTTGCACCTCCACTCATTCCCTCTCTCTATCTCCATTATCACATCCCTTTCTCACCAGCCACCCCTCACACTCACCCTCACCTCGTCCAATCATACCAACTAAGCACACAAGGGTAGGCACTTGGCTCTTTTAGCCAAATCTTTATTTTTAACATTTTGCCTTCTTGGAACTTCTACTGAGAAGTGGTTTAATGAGTTGCAGTGAACAGCGAGACATAAAGGTAACCCCCGCAATGGTGCTGAGTGTGAAAGGAATGATTTGTGCATTGTCGGGATACTGTATGGTGCTGTTGTGGTGTGGTGCCAACCTGGTGCATCATGTGACAGCCTGGTGCACAGTGTGAAGGGAAGTAAATGTGGCCACGGTGAGGGTATCCCTGGCCTCCCGGGCAGCAATGTCTTCAGGTGCTGATGCCCCGTGTCCTGTGCAGCATCAGGTGATTATGGATAATGTTGGTGTTGTGGCTGGTGTGTCTGGTGATGCTGGTGTGTCTGGTGCTGCTGGTGTCTCTGGTGATGCTGGTGTGTCTGGTACTGCTGGTGTGCTGGGTGAATCTGGTGTGTCTGGTGATGCTGGTGATGCTGGTGTGTCTGGTGATGCTGGTGTGTCTGGTGATGCTGCTGTGCCTGGTGCTGCTGGTGTGCCTGGTGCTGCTGGTGTTGGGGCTGATCGTGGTGGGATTCTGAGGACCAAGGTGAGATTTTTTCAAGGGCACCGATGCGGATGGAATATCTGGCAGCTGAAGTTGAGATTCCAGAAGCGATCTGTCAATGGTGAGAGAGGTTGCTCCAAGGAGGTGCCAGTGAATAGAGAGTTTACTCCAAACACTTCCAACCAGATTAAAGCTCAAATGTGTATTCCAAATCCTGAATGCTCCAGCTTCTGAGATTGGAAGAATAGGCAGATATTTCAGGAGACCCCTAAGGGAATCTCACTCTCTAACCAGTTTTGCATTCTGAAATTCGGTGTGGGAGATGTTTCCGAAGGATAATGCAGCCAGCTCCAAGACCATAGCACCATGTGTGGCTCAGCTGTACGGGACAGGTGGACAAGGGGAGGTGGGGGTGGACAAGGGGGTGGGGCGGTGGACAAGGGGGTGGGGCGGTGGAAAAGGGGGTGGGGGGTGGCCAAGCGGGGATGGGGGGTGGGAAAGGGGGGGATGGGGGGTAGACAAGGGGGTGGGAGTGGACAAGGGGGGGTGGGGCGGTGGACGAAGAGGTGGGGCAGTGGACAAAGTGGTGGGGGGGGGGTGGACAAGGGGGTGGGGCGGTGGACAAGTGGGTGGGGAGGCGAGGGAGGAGAAAGGTCAAGAGAGTCATAGTTATAGAGGATTCTATAGTCAGGGGAGCAGACAGGTGTTTCTGTGGCCATAGTCATGAGTCCAGGATGGTATGATGCCTCCCTGGTGCGAGAGACAAAGATATCACAGAGCGGCTGCAATCCATTCTGAAGGGGGAGGGTGCACTGCCAGACATGCCAGACTGCCAATGTCATGGGTAGAAAGAGTGACAGGAATAGCAACTCAACGTTCCTGGTTACAAGGCTTTCAGAGGAGATAGAGAGGGGGTTTAAAATGAGGAGTCGTGACATTATTGGTTAAAAAACAATTATAGCTGTGAGAATGCATGCCATGTTAGACGAATCATCAACTGATGCTATATGGGTTGAACTAAGGAACAAAAAAGGGGCAATCACACTGCAGCGAGTGTACTATCGACCCGCAAACACTCTGAGGGTGATAGGAGAGCACATTTGTAGGATCATTTATCACAAGTGCAAAAACAATCGGGCAGTAATAGTGGGGGATTTCAATTAGCCCAATATTAGCTGGGATACACTCCGTGTAAAGGGTACAGGTGGCCCAGAATTTCTAAACTGTATTCAGGAGAAGGTTTTTGGCCAGTTAGCCAGCCGAACAAGAGTGTGGGGGATCAGTTCTGGATTGAGTGTTGGGGAGTGAAGCTGGGAAGGTGGAAGGGGTATCAGTGGGAGAGCATTGTTGTGGTAGTGATCATAATTCAGTTAGTATTAGCATAGTTTTGGATAAGGACAAAGATAAAACTGGAGTAAAGGTTCTAAATTGGGGGAAGGCCAATTTTATTGGGTTGAGAAGTGATTTAGTCAAAGTGGACTGGAAACAGCTAGTTGAGCTACAGTGGGAGGCATTCAAGAGGGAGATCTAAGGGGTTCAGGGTAAACATGTTCCCACAAAGAAAATGGTAGAACTGCCAAATTTAAAAGCCCCTGGATGACAAGGGGCAGAAAGGGGAAAATAAGGCAAAAAGGGAAGATAAGATCAGATATCGAGAGCTCAATACTGCAGAAAGCCGAGAAGAGGATAGAAAGTGTAGGGGTGACATCACAAACACAATTAGGAAAGCAAAGAGAGAGCATGAAAATATACTGGTGAGTAGAATTAAAGAAAACACAAAGATGGTTTCTAAGTAGATAAAGAGCAAGAAGATAAGTAAGGAAAGAGTAGGGCGGAGAATGGGGTCAGGTTCTGTCATGTATCTTACATTATAATATATAACTGTATTCTATTATGCTATACATGACTGTCATAAGATATGACCTGTAACCACCAGCATACCTTACCACCAGGGGTGCACTTGCAAGAGACAGGTATATAAGGACAGGTCTCAGGCAAGTGCAGCATTCCAGAGCTGTGAAATAAAGGTGCAGGTACAGAGTGACCTTGACTTCACTACATGCCTTGTGTGAATCTGTACTGAGGGGACAGGACTTTACAGTGGCGACGAGTTACGGGATTACAGAATCCACAGAATGGCGAACAACGGATCAGATGAAAAGTACAATGCGGGAGACAATTGGACAATTGGGAGGACTTTATAGAAAGGCTCCAGCAAAGCTTTGTAACCAAAGACTGGTTAGGCGACGAGAAGGCAGACAAGAGAAGAGCCCATCTCTTGACCAGCTGTGACTCGAAAACATACGCTTTAATGAAGGATCTGCTGGCACCCGAGAAACCAGCAAGCAAGTCATTTGAAGAATTGAGCACACTGGTAAGAGACCACCTGAAGCCAGCGAGCAGACGACACATGGCCTGACACAGGTTCTACAACTACAGTCGCCAGAGCATACCCGACTTTGTGGTAGAACTTCGGAGGTTGGCTAGTTTATGTGAGTTCTCCGATGAACTGAGGAGAGAAATACTGAGAGACTTTTTCATTGAAGGAATAGGCCATGCAGGCCTATTCCGAAAGCTCATAGAGACCAAGAACCTGACCTTAGAGGCAGCAGCATTGGTTGCACAGACATTCTTGGTAGGGGAAGATGAAACGAGGTTGATTTACAATGCAGGTACGACAACTAGCGAAATATCGGAACAAGAAGCTCACAGCACTAAACAAGCTGCTACCCCCGCACACAGACAAAACCAGGAGAACAGGCTCTCGACAGCAGGCAGTGGTGCTAGAAGCCATCAAGGGCCACGGGAACGGCCGTTCACACCTCATTAACCCACAATGCGAGCAATCAACTATAAACTGAGAGAAGCTCAAGAGAGATCAGCCAGACGCAGCTCATTCTTTGGGAACACTTTGAACAATGGAACCGGTCTGTGCTGGAGGTGTGGGGGTGGGCACTCATCAAGGGGATGTCGATTTCAGCAGGCTGTTTGCAGGAACTGTGAATATACAGGGCATTTGGCCCGCATGTGCAAACAAATGGCAGCTCGGCTGGTATACGAATCGGATGGGTCGGAAAGCGGCCCAGAAGATGGTGGGAACAGTACCCGGGACACCGATGTACAGCAGGTCAACACGATCAATGGCCGCTGCTCCTACAACAAGACGCCTCCTATAATGATGAGGGTCCTATTCAACGGGATACCTGTCAACATGGAGCTGGATACGGGAGTGAGTCAATCTCTCATGGGCGCTCAACAATTTGAACAACTGTGGCTGCATAAAAGAGACAGACCAAAACTCACAAGGGTCGACACCACACTAAGGACCTATACCAAAGAAATCGTACCAGTCCTCGGCAGCGCCATGCTCTCTGTCACACACAAAGGGACAGTGAACCGACTTCCCCTGTGGATTGTCCCTGGAGACCCCTCAGCACTGCTGGGGAGAAGCTGGCTGGCAAAACTAAACTGGAAATGGGATGATGTCCATGCCATGTCATTAGAGGAACGGACCTCCTGCTCAACAGTTATAAAGCGATTTGAACATCTCTTACAGCCAGGTGTGGGCACTTTCAAAGGGGCCAAAGTCAAAATCTACATCACACAGGATGCTAGACTGGTCTATCACAAGGCCAGAGCTGTACCCTATGTGATGAGGGAAAAGATTGAACACGAACTAGACAGGCTTCTGCAGGAAGGCATTATATCACCTGTGGAATTTAGCGACTGGGCAAGTCCCATCGTCGCAGTCATGAAGCCTGATGGATCCGTACGAATCTGTGGGGACTACAAATCCACCATAAACAGAGTCTCCCTACAGGACCAGTACCCGCTGCCCAGAGCGGAGGACTTATTTGCCACATTGGCCGGAGGTAAACTTTTCTCAAAACTAGACCTCACATCTGCGTATATGACACAAGAATTGACCGAGGAATCCAAGCTACTCACCACCATCAACACACATCAAGGCCTTTTCATGTACAATCGATGCCCATTCGGCATCAGGTCGGCAGCTGCCATATTCCAGCGCAACATGGAGAGTCTGCTCAAGTCCATCCCGGGGACGGTTGTATTTCAAGACGACATACTTATCACGGGCAGGGACACCGACTCCCATCTCCGTAATTTGGAGGAAGTACTAAAGCGGTTAGATCAGGTAGGCCTATGAGTCAAGAAATCCAAGTGCCTGTTTCTCGCACCCGAGGTTGAATTTTTGGGCAGAAGGATTGCCGCTGATGGAATCCGCCCAACAGAGTCCAAAACAGAAGCAATTTGCCTGGCACCCAGGCCCCGTAATGTCCCAGAACTGCACGCCTTTCTCGGGCTACTAAATTACTTTTGGAACTTTATGCAGAACTTAAGCACGCTGCTGGAGCCTCTCCATGTGCTACTGAGGAAGGGGTGCGATAAGTTTTGGGGGGACGCCCAGGAACGCGTCTTCAATAAGGCACGCAACCTTCTGTGTTCCAACAGTGTTTTGACTTTCTTTGATCCAGGTAAAAAGCTAGTTCTCACATCAGCGTATGGGGTCGGGTGCGTTTTACAACATGTCAATAGTGCGGGCAAATTGCAACCCATAGCTTATGCCTCCAGGTCACTTTTGCGGATGGAGCGGGGGTTTGGAATGATAGAGACGGAGGTGATCGCGTGCGTGTACAGTGTCAAAAAGATGTACCAATACCTTTTCGGGGCCAAGTTCGCGTTAGAAACTGACCACAAACCCCTCACGTCCCTCCTATCCGAGAGCAAGGCAATAAACGCCAATGCCTCACCGCGAATTCAACGGTGGGCACTCATGCTGGCGTCCTACGACTATACCATAAGGTACAGACCAGGCACAGACAACTGTGCTGACGCGCTCAGCAGTCTACCCCTGGCAACCACGGAAGGGTCTGACGAACAGGACTGTGAGATAGTCATGGCAATCAATTCCTTTGAATCCACAGGTTCGCCCATGACGGCTCACCAAATCAGAGCCTGGACGGCCAGCGACCCCACATTATCCTTAGTAAAAAGATGTGTCCTAACCGGTTACTAGGCAGAGGCTCGCGATGCCTGCCCCGAGGAATTAAAACCCTTTCACAGGCGCATGCATGAGCTGTCCCTACAAGCAGACTGCCTGATGTGGGGCAGCCGAGTAGTCATGCCTCTGCGATGCAGAGAGGCATTTGTCTGGGAGCTCCACCGCGAGCACCCGGGGATCGTTCTCATGAAGGCCATAGCCAGATCCCACATCTGGTGGCTTGGTATTGACGCGGACTTGGAGCTCTGCGTCCGAAGGTGCAACATTTGTGCCCAACTCAGCAATGCCCCCAGGGAGGCTCCCCTGAGCCCCTGGCCTACCAAACCGTGGTCGCGGGTGCACGTAGACTATGTGGGCCCATTCATGGGCAAAATGTTCCTCGTAGTTGTAGATGCATTTTCAAAGTTAATCGAATGCACCATTTTAAACTCGAGCACAACCTCCACCACTGTGGAGAGCCTCGCAACCATGTTTGCAACGTCCGGAATCCCTGACATATTGGTCAGTGACAATGGTCCGTGCTTCACCAGCGCAAAATTCCAAGATTTTATAATTGACCACGGCAAAAATCACGTCAAGACGGCACCGTTCAAGCCGGCCTCCAACAGCCAGGTGGAGAGAGCAGTGCAAATCATTAAACAAGGCATGCTTAAAATCCAAGATCCCACGCTGCAGGGTCACCTGTCGTGACTGCTGCTGGCATACAGATCTCGTCCGCACTCTGACTGGGATCCCCCCCGCGCAACTGTTGATGAAAAGGACTTTAAAAACAAGGCTCTCATTAATCCTTCCAGACATGCACGAAATCATTGAGGCAAAGCGCCGTAAGCTGGCTGAGTACCATGACAGAAATTCGAGGGGGAGATGGAGTGAGATAGGGGACAAAGTGTTTGTACTAAACTATGGCAGAGGTCTCAAATGGCTTGCAGGGACAGTAACGTGTAAGGAAGGAAACAGGCTACTGGTAGTACAAATGGACAATGGCAAAACCTGCCGGAGGCATGTCAACCAAGTCAAAAGCAGATTTACCAACAACATTGCGGAACCAGAGGCAGACTACAATGTGGAACTCGCACCACACCTGGTGGACAGACAGAGAGAACAACTTGAGGAAAGGGCAATCCCAACAGACAGCCCAGGCGAGTCAACAACAATCACACCAATTGAAACAGACAGCCCAGGTGAGATACCAGCAACCATACCCAAAGAAAAACAGACACCAAGGCAAACAACTGAACCACAACTCAGACGCTCCATGCGAGAGCGTAGACCACCTGAGAGACTGAACCTATAAAGACAATAAGACCTTGGGGGAGGATGATGTCATGTATCTTACATTATTATATATAACTGTATCCTAACATGCTATACATGACTGTAATAAAATATGACCTGTAACCACCAGGGGTGCACTTGCAAGAGACAGGTATATAAGGACAGGTCTCAGGCAAGTGCAGCATTCCAGAGCTGTGAAATAAAGGTGCAGGTCCAGAGTGACCTTGACTTCACTACATGCCTCGTGTGAATCTGTACTGAGGGGACAGGACTTTACAGGTACTTAATGAATAATTTGAGTCGATCTTCAAAAAGAGGGGGACCATGCCGACATTGAAGATAAGGAGGAAGAGAGAGAAATATTGGACGGGATAAACATAGTGAACGCCAATGCCTCTAATGCTTCATTGCAGAATGTGCAGGCTCTCTCCCTGGGGCGTGGATCTGCCATGAGTACAGCTGCTTCTGTCCTCTGGCTCCTTGTCCTTGTCCTGCTCCTTGCTGAGGCAGCTGCACAGCAAGCAATGCTGAGAATGAGCTTCTGCAGCATCAGTCAGCCTCCCCTTTAAGAACTGGAACCAGCCGGTGAAAATGATGACTGTCAATTAAACTGCAAGTGATATTGGTCCACCTTTTGAGTGCAATGCCAATGAGCTTGGGCATAAAGACTTGAATTAGCACTCCAATCATTTCTTTGAGTGGTCAGCATGAATTTTGCATACAGTCTAAAGCATAAGCACCTGGCGCTAATTCTCCAACTTTTCAAATGATACCGCCCATTCCTGGGTATAAATAATTTCTCACCCATTGTCTTTGTTCCCACCACAAAATCCGTTCCCTAGCTACCAATTCCATCCCTCTCCCTTGCAACTGACTGAGCTGAACCAGAAAGTTTGCAACTTTGGTGTCATAGTTGACACGTGATGAGCTTCTGAACACATGCCATCACTAAGACCGCCTATTTGCACCTCTGTTACATCATCCGTCTCTGCCCCTGCCTCAACACATCCCCAGCTGAAACCCCCATCCATGCCTTTGTTACCTCTCGACTTGACTATTCCTGTGCTCTCCTGGCCGGCTTCCCACATTCTACTCTACGCAAACTTGATGTCATCCAAAGGGCTACTGCCCGTATTCTAATTCTCTCAAAGTGCCGTTCACCCACCGCCCCTGTACTCGCTGACCTACATTGGATACTTGTTAAGCATTGCCTGGATTTTAAAATTCTCATCCTGATCTTCAAATCCCTCCATAGCTTTGGCCCTCCCTATCTCTGTAATATCCCCTAGCCCTACCATCCTCGCAGATAGCCGTGCTCTTCCAATTCTGGCCTCTTGTGCACCTCCCATTATAAGGGCTCCACTATTGGTTGCCGTGCCTGAAGATGCTGAAGCCCTAGGCTCTGGAAATCCCGCCCTGTACCTCTCCGCCTGGCTCCATCTCTTTCCTCCTTTAAGACTCTCGTTAAAACCTACCTCCTTGACTAAGCATTTGGCTATTGGCCCTAATATCTCCTTATGTGGCTCAGTGTCAAATGTTGTTTGATAACGCTCTTGTGAAGTGCCTTGTGTTGTTTTACTTTAAAGATGCTATATAAAGGTACGTTTTTGTTGTTGTATTTATAATAAGAGTATAAGAAATAAAAATATCGAAAATAGGTGCAGGAGTAGGCCATTCGGCCCTTCGAGCCTGCACCACCATTTAATAAGATCATGGCTGATCATTCACCTCAGTACCCCTTTCCTGCTTTCTCTTCATACCCCTTGATCACTTTAGCCATAAGGGCCATATCTAACTCCCTCTTGAATATATCCAATGAACTGGCATCAACAGCTCTCTGCAGTAGAGAATTCCACAGGTTAACAACTCTCTGAGTGAAGAAGATTCTCCTCATCTCAGTCCTAAATGGCTTACCCCTTATCCTTCGACTATGTCCCCTGGTTCTGGACTTCCCCAACATTGGGAACATTCTTCCCGCATCTAACCTGTCCAGTCCCGTCAGAATTTTATATGTTTCTATGAGATCCCCTCTCATCCTTCTAAACTCCAGTGAATACAGGCCCAGTCAATCCAGTCTCTCCTCATATGTCAGTCCTGCCATCCTGGGAATCAGTCTGGTGTACCTTCGCTGCACTCCCTCAATAGCAAGAACATCCTTCCTCAGATTAGGAGACCAAAACTTACACAATATTCCAGGTGGGGCCTCACCAAAGCCCTGTACAACTGCAGTAAGACCTCCCTGCTCCTGTACTCAAATCCCCTAGCTATGAAAGCCAACATACCATTTGCCTTCTACACCACCTGCTGTACCTGCATCCCAACATTCAATGACTGATGTAACATGACACCCAGGTCTCATTGTACCTCCCCTTTTCCTACTCTGCCGCCACACCATTCAGATAATATTCTGCCTTCGTGTTTTTGCCACCAAAGTGGATAACCTCACATTTATCCACATTATACTGCATCTGCCATGCATTTGCCCACTCACCTAACCTGTCCAAGTCCCCCTGCAGCCTTTTAGCACACTCCTCACAGCTCACACCACCACCCAGCTTAGTGTCATCTGCAAACTTGGAGATATTACACTCAATTCCCTCATCCAAATCATTAATATATATTGTGAATAGCTGGGGTCCCAGCACTGAGCCCTGCGGCACCCCACTAGTCACTACCTGCCATTATGGTGAGAAAGCAGGAATGGGGTACTGAAGTTGCATGTTCAGCCATGAACTCATTGAATGGCGGTGCAGGCTAGAAGGGCCGAATGGCCTACTCCTGCACCTATTTTCTATGTTTCTATGTTTCTATTCTGAAAAAGACCCGTTTATCCCGACTCTCTGCTTCCTGTCTGCCAATAAGTTTTCTATCCAAGTCAGTACATTACCCCCAATACCATGTGCTTTAATTTTGCACACCAATCTCTTGTTTGGGACCTTGTCAAAAGCCTTTTGAAAGTCCAAATACACCACATCCACTGGTTCTCCCTTGTCCACTCTACTACTTACTTCCTCAAAAAATTCTAGAAGATTTGTCAATCAGGATTTCCCTTTCATATATCCATGCTGACTTGGACTGATCCCATCACTGTTTTCCAAATATGCTGCTAATTCATCTTTAATAATTGATTCCAACATTTCCCCACTACTGATGTCAGGCTAACCAGTCTATAATTACCCGTGTTCTATCTCCCTCCTTTCTTAAAAAATGGTATTATATTTACTGCCCTCCAGTCCATGGAAACCGATCCAGAGTCGATAGACTGTTGGAAAATGATCACCAATGCATCCACTATTTCTAGGGCTACTTCCTTAATACTCTGGGATACAGACTGTCGGGCCCCGGGGACTTATCGGCCTTCAATCTCATCAATTTCCCGAACACAATTTCCCGTCTCATAAGGATTTCCTTCAGTTCCTCCTTCTCACTAGACCCTCAGTCCCCTAGTATTTCTGGAAGATTATTTGTGTCTTCCTTCGTGAAGACAGAACCAAAGTATTTGTTTAACTTGTCCGCCATTTCTTTGTTCCACATTATAATTCACCTGAATCTGACAGCAAGGGACCTATGTTCGTTTTCACTAATCTTCTTCTCTTCACATATCTAAAGAAGCTTTTGCAGTCAGTTTTTATGTTCCCAGCAAGCTTCCTCTCAGACTCTATTTTCCTCCTCCTAATTAAGCCCTTTGTCCTCCTCTGCTGTATTATAAAATTCTCCCAGTCCTCAGGTTTGTTGCTTTTTCTGACTAATTTATATGCCTCTTCCTTGGATTTAACACTGTCCTTAATTTCCCTTGTTAGCCACACTTGATCCACCTTCCCCCTTTTAATTTTTTACTCCAAACAGGGATGTACAATTGTTGAAGTTCATCCATGTGATCTTTAAATGTTTCCCATTGCCTATCCACCGTCAACCCTTTCAGTGTCACTCGCCAGTCTATTCTAGCCAATTCAAGTCTCATACCATCGAAGTTACCTTTCCTTAAGTTCAGGACCCGAGTCTCTGAATTAACTGTCTCACTCTCCATCGTGATAAAGAATTCTACCATAATAGGAGCAGGAGCATGCTATTCAACCGATCGAGCCTGCTCTGCCACTAAAGAGGATCATGGCTGATCTTCTACCTCAATTCCAACTTCCTGCACAATTCCTGTAAAGTCTTGTGATAGAGACACTGCCTGGGGTTGCCCTGAATGCCTGAAATACTTGGTACACCTTTATACACTGAGCCACTCTCATAAACCCCTGTTAACACTGATACAGTCCAAGGACTCCCTGACTGTCTACTGTCCTCGGCATCCCTTTATACGCTGACTCACTCAGAGCTTAAATAGTGACCTCATTTGGGGACGTACTAAATGACTACTGTCCTTGACACCCCTTTAAACATTGTCCCAATCTCACAAAATCCTTTGATGCTGAAACAGTCTGGGGACTACCTGAATGATACAATACTTGGTGCCCTTTTTACATATTGATCAATGCAAATAATGAAAGTATTGGAGACCACATTTTGTACATTCCAAATACCACTGCCCTATCATGTTTGTCCGCTGACTTATTCCAGTTGCTAGTCCTCATAAAGTTAAAGGACTTCCTGGCCATTTGCTTGGAGCACTGTTAGAATCATAGGAACATAAGATAAGGACAACAGAAATAGCAGCAGGAGTAGGCCATACAGCCCCTCAAGCCTGCTCAACTGGTCTATAAGATCATGGCTGAAGTTGGACCTCAACTCCACCTTCCCGCGCTATCTATTTTTAGGCTGGATAGTTCTTGGTCGGCCGGCGCGGACATGATGGGCCGAAATGGCCTCCTTACATCTATCAATCTCAACCTTGAATATACTCAATGACTGATCATCCATAGACCTCTAGGTAGAAAATTGCAACGTTTTATAACCCTCTGACTGAAGAAATTCCTGCTCCTCTCAGTCTTAAAGGGCCTACCCCTTATCCTGAGACTATGCCTCCTAATTCTAGACTCTCCAGCCAGGGAAACAACCTCTCAGCATCTATACTATCAACCCCCCTCAGAATCTTAAGTGTTTCAATGAGATCACCACACATTGTTCTCAAGCTCAGAGAGTCTCGTCCCAATCTACTCAATCTCTCCTCACAGGACAACCCACTCATCCCAGGAATCTATCTCCTGATTCTCATCAATCTGATGATACAAAGCTTGCTGGGAATGTAAGTTGTGAGGAGGATGCAAAGAGACTACCAGGGGATATAGACAGACTATGTGAACAGGCAAGACATGGCGGAAGGAATATAATGTGGAGAAATGTGAAGTTATCCACTTTGGTAGGAAAAATAGAAAAGCAGAGTATGTTTTAAATGGTGAGATTGGGAATTGTTGGTGTTTTGAGGGATATGGCTGTCCTTGTACAACAATCACTGAAAGTTAATATACAGGGACAGCAAGTAATTAAGAAAGCACATGGTATGTTGGCCTTTATTACAAGAGGATTTGAGCATAAGAGTAAAGACGTCTTACTACAATTATATTAGGCCCTGGTGAATCAGTTTTGTTCTCCTTATCTAAGGAAGGATATACTTGCCATTGAGGGAGTGCAACAAAGGTTCACTGGACTGATTCCTGGAATGTGGAGATTGTCCTATGAGGAGAGATTGAGTAGACTGGGCTTATATTCTCTTGAGTTTGAATGAATGAGAGGTGATCTCATTGGAACATACAAAAGTCTGACAGGGCTTGACAGGGTAGATGCAGGGAGGATGTTTCCTCTGGCTGGGGAGTCGAGAACCAGGGGTCACAGTCTTAGAATAAGGGGTTGGCCATTTAGGACTGAGATGAGGAGAAACTTCTTCACTCAGAGGGTGGTGAATCTCTGGAATTCTCTACCCAGAGGGCTGTGGAGGCTCAGTCTTTGAGTATATTCAGGACAGGATGGTGACAAATTTTTGGACAGCCAAATTTGAGAAGGTCACTCTATAATCCCTCATGGTTGACAGAGTCGAAGGCCTTTGTGAAGTCAAAGAAGGCCATGTACAGAGGTTGATGCTGCTCCTTGCATCTCACTTGAAATTGATGTGTGGTGAGGACCATGTCTGTTGTGTCCCTTAGTGGGCACAATCCACATTGTGACTCTGGAAGGAGCTCTTCAGCCATTGGGAGGAGACGATTGAGGAGGATTCTTGCGATACTCTTTGCAGTGACAGACAGCAGGAAAACTCCTCTGTAATTACCGCAATCGGATTTGTCTGCTTTCTTGAAGATGATTATGATTATGGCGTCTCTGAGATCCCCAGGCATGCTCTCCTCCTTCCAGGTAAGAGAGATAAGGTCATGGATTTGCGTCAAGAGTACTTCTTCATCATGCTTTAGTACTTCGGCGAGGATTCCATCTGCTCCTGAGGCCTTGTTGTTCTTCAGTTGTCGGATGGCCTTTTCATCCTCATGCCAGGCTGGGATTGTGCTGAGGTGGAGGCGGGCAGCATGTTGTGGGATGCAGTCAAGGACACTCACGTCAAAGACACATCCTTGGTTGAGGAGATCCTCGAACCATTGTTGCAGCCCCTCTAAGGCAAGTATATCCTTCCTCAGTTACGGAGACCAAAACTGTACACAGTACTCCAGGTGTGGTGTAGGGCTTGAACCCAATGTAAGGCCCAGGAAACCAAACTCTGTGATTAACCTTTTAAACATTCTGTATAAAATGCTTCAAACATGAAAGCTGTAAATACTGACTTCCTGTAATTGTAAGAAATCCTGGAGACTGCTGTTTAAAATGCTCAATGTTAATCTGTAGAGAAACCCCAACACAATAGGACTGTAAGAAACCTTTTGTGGAAATGTAAAACCACACAAACTGTAACCAGAAGGGAAACCCCAACACAATGGAAAAAATATTAACTTTAATAAACCTTTTGTGGACATGTAAACACTGATAGCGACCAAACCTTTGTAGAAATGTAAACACCAATACTGAGCACAGTGAGGTCCATGATAGCACTAGACTAGACTATAGGCCAGTTTCCAAAGTGCTAAATGTCTGCTCACAGAAGATAGATCATCGATGGATCAAAGGAGGATTCGATGAGTGGCAGTAACCATGGAAACAACACCTGAGAAAAAGCAGGCACAAAACACACAGATGATGGAACAGCAGCCTACAGTAGTCAGAGAGGGGTGACGTGGTCAGTCATCAGAAGCTGTGCTCCATGAACCTGTCAGACCATCGGGTCGATCGTGAGTGCTCAGGGAAACTGAGGCAGAGGCTCAGCAAAGATGGGTGGGAACACGGCTGCTGTCAAAGAAGGGAGGCCCGGTCAGTCATCAGAAGACCCACATCACGGCACGTCAGCTGACCACAGGGACGGTCGTGAGCACGCAGGGAACTGAAGAACTGGTAACTATAACGTAGCGAATTAGCTCAAGGGACAGACTGATAGATGTAATGTTGTAACGGGTTGATCAGACTCAGTAAAGACTCCTCACTAAGTGGAAACTATATTATTGGTGTCTTGTCATTATTTTCCAGTGTCGAACTCTGAGAAGAAGCTGGTAGTGTTAACTAATTGTTCTTGGCTGCTACAAATTAATCCAGGACGAAACCATCATCCTACAGTGGTCTCACCAAGGCCCTGTACAATTGCAGCACATCTTCCTTACACTTGTCCTCCACCCACCTAGCAATAAATGCTAACTTATCATTGACCTTCCTAATTGTTCACTGTATCTGCATGTTGCATTGCTGCATTTCATGTATAAGGACCCAAGTCCCCCTGACCAACAACATTTCATCGTTCCTCACCATTAAACAACAATTTGCATTTTCTATTTTTCCTACCAAAGTGAATGACTTCACAATTCCCCCCAGCACTGCTCACTTTCACAATCGCACAAACTTGTCTATTACACCGACAGTGAAGCACAGACACTTCATTCCAAATCTAGCTACGATGATATCAAAAAATCATCTTCCGGAATTCTGGGAAAGAAGGGCACGGATTTTGGAGATGACATCACGTTCAAAGACTTTGGACAGGAAAGGGAGGTTGGAGATGGGACGGTAGTTTGTAAGGATGGGGCGGGAAGGGAGGGATCAAGGGTCGGTTTTTTGAGGAGAGTGGTGAAAGCCACAGATTTCAAGTAGAGGAAAGTACCTGAGGTGAGAACCATTAACCACATCAGCTGACAAGTGAGCCAGAAAAGGAAGTTGGGTGGTCAGCTGTTTAGTGGGAATAGGGTCGAGGGAGCAGGAAGTGGTCACATGGTCAGGAAGTTGACGGAGAGGGCATGAGGGGAGATCGGAGAGAAATTGGAGAAAGATGTGAGTTCAGGGCTTGGCCAGGGGCAATCCATTTAAAACATTTTGCCTCATGCACTGCTGGAGTGTGAGGTGGGAACAGATTGTGGATGGTCATAGATAGACAGTGAGAGCTGGGAACAGACTGTGGATGGTCATAGATAGAGTGTGAGAGCTGGGAACAGACTGTGGATGGTCATAGATAGAGTGTGAGAGCTGGGAACAGAGCGTGGATGGTCATAGATAGACAGTGAGAGCTGGGAACAGAGCGTGGATGGACAGAGATAGACAGTGAGAGCTGGGAACAGAGTGTGGATGGTCATAGATAGAGTGTGAGAGCTGGGAACAGAGTGTGGATGGTCATAGATAGAGTGTGAGAGCTGGGAACAGAGTGTGGATGGTCATAGATAGACAGTGAGAGCTGGGAACAGACTGTGGATGGTCATAGATAGAGTGTGAGAGCTGGGAACAGGCTTTTGACCGGACATATGTAGAGAGTGAAAGCACACAACCGTGGTTAGAACAGAACTTCGCAGGTGAAGGAGAATTTCTGGGTGACAAAAATAGTCAGCCTGAGATTTGGGAGGATTTCAGAATTCAGCAAAGGACGATCAGGGAATTGACCGAGACACAATAGAATGTGACAGTAAACTAGCAAGGGACATACACGTGGATTATAAAAGCTTCTATAGTTCTAGAAAAACGAAGAGCTCAGCGAAAGTAAACGTGGGTCCCTTACAGGCAGAGACAGGAGAAATTATAATGGGGTATATGAACGTGGCAAGGATATTAAACAAATACATTGTATCTGCCTTCACAGAAAAAGATACAAAAAGCATCCTGGAAATAGTGGGGAAACAAGGGTCTAGTGAGAATGAAGAAATTAAAGCAATTAGTATTAGTAAAGGAGCAGTACTGGAGAAATTATTGAGAGTAAAATTCGATAAATCCCATATAGCTGATAGCCTAGATGCTAAGGTTTTAAAAGAGGTGGCTAAAGAGATACTGGATGCATTGGTCGTGATCTTCCATTATTGCTTTGCGCAAAAATTCAGGCGCTTTACACCACACATTGCCGGCAAAAAGTGGGTCAAAGAGGGTGGCCTCTGCACTTTTGCCAGCGGGTGGTGGGTTCCACGGTGTTCTTCATTTTCCCAGGCCCTGCAGTGCTGCTGTTATGGAGTATCGCCCTTTAAAGTAAAATGGCGGAGTTGTGACGTCAGTCGGTGTGTAACACTGACCTTCACCATGGTGAACTTTGACCCGAGCACGGAGTTCAGTGCTGGATCCTAAACCACACCGGATAAACCCAGCGTGTAAGCAGACTCACAGAAGCATTGACCGTACCACTTAAAGGGATGCACACATCATTCAGGCAAGTTTGGATTTAAGCTTTTCGATTGGGTATTTTATTGAAGTATTTGCTTGCTGCAATAGATGTAAAACGTTTTTCAGTGTGTAGGGAATGATGCTGGACATTTGCAAGGCCTCAGATGGCAAAGGAAGGCCTCTGGGAAGACAGAAAATGCTGGAAATACTCAGCAGATCAGGCAGTATCTGTGGACGGTGAATTTTGCCGTTCGACGAGGCACCGACCGCCCGGCGTTAGAATCAGCGCTCAGCCCGTGTCACCACCTCAAACATGGCGGGACACATTTTGGCTCTTCCAACCGCCACATGGAGCTCGCGGCTGGCTGCTCAGGGTCAAAGGTTATCCACTCGCCCGCCACCATGGTCGGTGACACCCCTCCGCAAACCCAACACTCGTGCTCAGCACGTGTACAATGGGAGCCATGCTGCCTCCAGCAACCTCATCGAGCAGACTATCGACAGGGGGGAGGGTGGAACACGCCTCCACTGCCGTAACTGCTCAGGAGGTGCCCTGTAGGACCCCCCTGATCGAGGATCCCGTTTCCTCATCGTGTGCTGCATGCTGCACAACATGCTCATTCAGAGGGCCCAGACATTGTCCTCGGGGATTGCAGGGCCACCTCAGGGGGACGGAGAGGGAGTGGGGGGTGAGGGGGAAAGTGAGGAGGGGGAGGAGGAGGAGGAGGCGGAGGAGTTGGAGGAGGAGTGTGAGGAGGAGAGTGAGGAGGGGGAAGGTGAGGAGGGGGAGGAGGGGGAGGGTGAGGAGGGGGAGGAGGAGGAGGGTGAGGAGGGGGAGGAAGAGGAGGGTGTGGATGAGGAGGAGGGTGCAGAGGGGGAGGTTGTGGAGGTGGGCAGCAGCCACGGAGGAGGGCCGAGCCAATGTGGGGTGTGTGAGGGCCGTGTGTGACCCTCATTGTGCAGAGGTTCCAGTAAACCAGAGATCAGATGGCGATTGCGCTGCACCAACAAAGGGCGATGGGCACAGCACAGACCCGATCACCCTGCACATGGCCAATGGAACACAGCACAGAAACTCAACCTCAAATTACCCATTGATTAAACCCCCAACATCAACCAGAACTCCCCACAACCAACAACAACATCTTTACAAAGAACCATTTGATACTCAACACTGAGAAAGCCCAACTAGCAGCAAGAATATATTGACAACTTACTGAGCTGACGATGCCATCAAAACTGTCCCACTGGCTTTTCTGTAAATATTCCGCTCGTGCTCCCTTCTCCCCCTCCCAATCATACTGCTCCTCCTCAATGGGGTCCCAGTGCCTGCAGCAAGGCTGCTGGGAGGCTGCTTAGTCTGCCACGCAGAGACTGCAGATGGCCTAGCAGGAGACCCTGGACCAGCTCTGGGCCTGGAAGGCCCGGCTGCAGACTGCACCACCTCATCCTGGGTGGCAGCAGTCTCGGATGGCTGGGTTGCAGACATTGCCAACTGCAATGGTGAAGTGGCAGTGGTGGGAGCCGGAATGCTGTTGTCCTGAGAGAAGGCAGCACCTTCCATTTCTACCCACCCACTGCCACTCCCCCAGGGCAGTGCCTCAGCATCCGGACCAATCTCATCGAGCACAGATTGCTGGCCTGCTTCGGCACCGTGACCTCCCCGTTGGACTGCGGGGAACCTAGAAACGATGGCAACAGTCAGCGCTTGCATGGCATCGATCTGAGCGTGCACGGGAGCAGACCGAGCGTGCATGGGAGTGGATCGACCGTGCACAGGAACAGAGCGAGCGTGCACGGAGCAGACCGAGTGTGCACGAGAGTGGATCGAATGTGCATGGGAGTGGATCGAGTGTGCACGGGAACAGACCGAGCGAGCACGGGAGCAGACTGAGCGTGCATGAGAGCAGACCGACGTGCACGAGAGGGGACCAGTCTGTATGCCACCAAGCACTGAGCCCATTACAGCAGTAAGCCGTTGCGTTGCTCCGGCCTGTGCTGCAATAGCTGCTGCTCCCTCCCCCATGACACGTGGCGGGAGCTCTGGGTCCCCACTCTCTCTCTGCGAGCCCACCATGCGTTGCAAGCTGCCAAGGATGGACTGGAAGGTGTGCTGGGAGACACGGGCAATGCTGGAGGCCGACTCCTCCAAACCCCCATCAAGGGCACCCTAGCTCTGGGGCACCCTGGATCTGGGGCACCCTGGCTCTGGGGCACCCTGGCTCTGGTGCACCCTGGCTCTGGGGCACTGGTGCTGGGGCACTCTGGCTCTGGGGCATCCTCGCTCTGGGGTACCCTCGCCCTTGGGCACCCTGGCTCTGGGGCACCCTGGCTCAGGGGCACCCTGGTTCTGGGGCACCCTGGCTCTGGGGCACCATTGCCATTGCACCCAGAAGCTCGCTGTGCATGGCCCGCTGACCATCTGCCCAAAGCCTCCACATCGAGGTCCACATCCGAGTGGTACTGAGCAGAACTGGGGCGTGAAGTGTCCCCCTGGGGAGCAGGTCCGCGAGCTTTCCTTGCCCCGTGACGTTGCTGCAGCTGCTGGGTCCCAGAACATCACCCTCCACCAACCCCAGGAACATTGCCTCCTCAGGTGACGTGGTCTCGCCAGAGCTGGGGGAAGCTTGCTGAGGGGACTGACGGGGCAGTGACGGTGGGGGGGGTCTCCTCTCCTTCCTCCTCCTCCTCTCCCTCGTCGCTGTCAGTGGGAGGCTGAGGGACAGGCTGCTGACATGCTGGCTCATCATCTGAAAGCTCAAAGGCACAAGGGTGTGGGGAGGATCAGGGGAGGGGGGCAGGAAAGGAGCAAGGGAGGGGCACACTGCCCTTCAATGCAAAGGGCCAAAGGCTTGTGCTTTGGGGGGGCAGTGGGGCGAGAGAGGGAGAGAAACATACCATTATTGTCCCTTTGAGGGGCGGAGATGAGGAACAAACCATTATAGTCCAGGCGGGGGGCGGGGAGGAAGAGGAGAGATAGGTGAGGAACTTACCATTGTCATCCCCGGGGGGAAGAGGGGACGGAGAGTTGAGGAACATACCATTACTGTCCCCAGGGGGAAAGGGAGAGGTGAGGAACATATCATTATGGTCTGCAGGGGTATAGAGGAGTGAGACGTGAGGAACATACCATTATTGTCCCCGGTGGGGGGGCGGGGGGGAGTGGAAGAGGTGAGGAACATACCATTATTTTCCCCGAGGTGATGAACTGTAGCACCAGCTTTCTGGCCATTTCTATCAACAATACTTCAAATCCTTAAATCCAAATCCCCAAGAAAGAACTGTACTGTTGAGGGAGCTTGTGGGGGTGGCACTGAGGTGCATTCATATACAACCGGACATTTCACACTGACAGGCTGAGTGGCAAGGAACCCAGGCCCATTGATGTCATCACCTTCTAAAGTGATTACTGGGAACAATACCCCGAGAGGTAACTCAGAGACACTGTGCCTTCGCATTATTAAAGCACAGCCACCACTCAGTCCCAACCCAAACTGGTGCAAGACAGGAAATGGCCGGTCCGTTGTCTACCAGGAGATAAGCCGGTTAAGCAAGATCGGTTTCTGATTGAAACCCATTACCTGATAATGGGGGCCATCAACTCAGGAAACGACAGACATCCAGTAATCAGCACACATTGTCTCTCCAGACGCAATGCCTGGGAGCGGGAAAACAAAATATCATTTTTCACAAAGATTTCAAAGGCTACGAATCACTCCAGGCCACGGGGGCGGGGAGTCCAGACAGATCACCGGAGTCAATCCATCGGTCAGTATTGGCGGGAGGAAAGGTGATGGGTTTTGGGGATATAAGGAGCCACTTTGCAACAAGCTCAAGCTCAGGAGGAAGAAAGCCCCGGAAAAAGCTCAGGAAAAATCCCAGGAAAAATCCCAGGAAAAAGCCCAGGAGCGAGACGTTCAGGAAGAAGCTGCAAGCAAGACAACTGGCAATCAGGGTGAGCATATTGCCTGCGCCTACACATCCACAAGACCACTTAGCTGTGTGAGGGGGTGATTGTAAGTCCCAACCAAACCCAAGGGGTTTAGTGCTGGGGGGGGGTTGGTCCTGTGTTAGTTTATTTCACGGGAGGGTTCTTTCATTAAACCGTGGTAACTTAGCACGGCAGGGATTATTGGACAAGCCAGGGTTGTACTGTTTTGTACTGTTTATGAGTGGTGTTGTTAATCTTATTAAACACAATACGGTTGAGCCTGAAAAACATGTGTCCAAGTCTGATCTGTCCATACAATCCCTATCGTCCAGAACTTGGTGTCGGAGGTGCGTTATCGGTACGCCCGAGAAAACCGCCTACAGGCACCCCCTCAGTACTGCCCCTCCGACAGTGCAGCACTCCCTCAGTACTGCCCCTCTGACAGTGCAACACTCCCTCAATATTGCTTCTCCGACAGTGCAACCACTCCCTCAGTACTGCCCCTGTGACAGTGCAGCACTCCCTCAGTACTGCCCCTCTGACAGTGCGGCACTCCCTCAGTTGCCCCTCTGACAGTGTGGCACTCCCTCAGTACTGCCCCTCTGACAGTGCAGCACTCCCTCAGTACTGTCCCTCTGACAGTGTGGCACTCCCTCAGTATTGCCCCTCTGACAGTACGGCACTCCCTCAGTGCTGCCCCTCCGACAGTGCGGCACTCCCTCAGTATGCCCCTCCGACAGTGCAGCACTCCCTCAGTACTGCCCCTCCGACAGTGCAGCACTCCCTCAGTGTTGCCCCTCTGACAGTGCAGCACTCCCTCAGTACTGCCCCTCTGACAGTGCAGCACTCCCTCAGTACTGCCCCTCTGACAGTGCAACACTCCCTCAATATTGCTTCTCCGACAGTGCAACACTCCCTCAGTACTGCCCCTGTGACAGTGCAGCACTCCCTCAGTACTGCCCCTCTGACAGTGCGGCACTCCCTCAGTTGCCCCTCTGACAGT
Source organism: Pristiophorus japonicus (assembly GCF_044704955.1). NCBI lineage: Eukaryota > Metazoa > Chordata > Chondrichthyes > Pristiophoridae > Pristiophorus > Pristiophorus japonicus. The sequence continues at coordinate 649,813 of NW_027251843.1, forward strand.
GTGGCACTCCCTCAGTACTGCCCCTCTGACAGTGCAGCACTCCCTCAGTACTGTCCCTCTGACAGTGTGGCACTCCCTCAGTATTGCCCCTCTGACAGTACGGCACTCCCTCAGTGCTGCCCCTCCGACAGTGCGGCACTCCCTCAGTACTGCCCCTCCGACAGTGCAGCACTCCCTCAGTGTTGCCCCTCTGACAGTGCAGCACTCCCTCAGTACTGCCCCTCTGACAGTGCAGCACTCCCTCAGGACTGCACAGTAGTGTATGTCTTTATTTTGCACTCAGGTCCCTGGAGTGGGGCTTGAACCCACGATACAACATTGCATCACTGGATGCCGCACAGTCTGAGCTGTGAGTCATATCCCGCCCTCAGTTGGAACAGCTAACTCAGAACAAACAACAACAGCAACTTTTATACAGCACCTTTAACACAGTAAAACTCCGTGAGCGCTTCACAGGAGCGTTATAGAATAAAGATTGACAGCGAGCCACGTAAGGAGACATTGAAAATTGCAGCTCAGTCAAATTGTGAGGGAAATTATCAGTGCTGTCTTCATACCAAAAGGGAGTGATGTTGGTTCTGAAAAGACCAAATTTTTGGACAATTTCTGTGTCACTCAATTGATTGGTTTGTAAAACCCGTTTGTACCAAACCTCCAGTCAGGTTTGCCGAATAATTTCCAGTTCCCCATGTGTCATTTGATGGTGGATCTCAGCGTGTATCTCCTCGTCCGCTCGTGAGGCGGTGTCTCAGACCGATTGGTGGGTGAGCAGCCACTCCACACTGCAGCGAGCATCGGCAGGCCATTCCACTGTGGGAGGCCTCACCGCGGAGCTCGGTGCACGGGGTATATCCACACAGAGACGCTCTGCCGCCAGGTACAGCAGCAACAACCTGCATTGCTGTAGCAACTGGAACATTCGAACAACATCCCAAGGCAGCTGACAGAATCGTAATCTGGTCAAAGTGGTGCTGAGCCAAAGTGGGAGGGGCTGGGAGGGTGATCAAAACACTCAGTCACAGATTGAGTTTGAAGGGAGGTCTTCAAAGAGGAGAGGGGTGGAGTGGCAGAGAGGTTTAGGGAGCAGGGAGTTAGGGCCCAGGCAGCTGAAGGCACGGCCCCCAATGGAGGGGGAAGGGAAGGGGGGAATGGATAAGAAGCCTGAGCTAGATACAGCGGCCCCTGAACACAACAACAACTTGCATTTATATAGCGAGTGTTGTGACAATGACAGACAGTGAGAATATAACCCTGATAATGTAACACAGTATTTGCAGCACTTGACACTGTGGGGAAAGCTTGTAATTTTAAATCCATGAGCTGTACATAAGTGAGAGCAGGACCTGCTTGTGGCCGGTGTGGAGATCACCACTTACAGAAGGTCGTTACTGCAGGGAATTCAGGGCCACAGTGACCTCCTGGACTAGTTTCCATCGCCCGGGGATGGGTGGGGCGTTGGAGAGGAGTTTCCCAGATTTATTTCCCCCAATGGGTTTTTTCCCTGGTTTTTCGCCTCTCCCAGGAGATCAGGTAGTTTTGGGTGGGGTGGAGAGTCTATACTGTGATACACAAGGTATCACAATTGTGTGGGAAGGGCTGCATGGACCACAGGGTCTTTACCTGTCCGTCACTGTCCGCGGGTTTGGGTTTCAAAGATGTAGAGCTGAATTGGAAAGAAAGACTTGCATTTATATAGCGCCTTTCACCACCTCAGGACGTCCCAAAGCGCTTTACAGCCAATGAAGTACTTTTAAAGTGTAGTCACTGCGGTAATGGAGGAGACACGACAGACAGTTTGTACACAGCAAGCTCCCACATGTGACTATGACCAGATAATGGGCCCAAATTGTGTATCGCCCCGGTTTGGGGTGGCTAATTTTGCCACGCCCAATTCCTGCCCCGGAAGCAAAATTGGGGTCACGGCCCCTGACAGGAAGTGGAGCGCAATGTGGTGCGCTGCACTTCCCCTGGGGGTGGGCTCGGGGGCGAGTGTCAGGCTGCACCATGACGGCACCGACCCCACCACATCGGCACAGAAAGGCCCGACGGGTAAGTAGGCAAAAACAAATGGCGGGGCGCGGCGGTGCGCGTCTCCCGGTAAGTTTCGCCCTGCGAGCGAAGTGCGGCCCGGTTCGTGACCCACAGGCCTGGCGCGGACACGGCTCACGGGACGTGGACACGGCTCACGGGACGTGGACACGGCTCAAGGGGCGTGGACACGGCTCACGGGGCACTATCCATTTCACGTCTCTGCTAAATCCCGCGGGATCGGGTAGGACCCCCCCACCCAGGGAAAACACTGTCACATCCCTTTCACACAGCGGGGAAATTTCGTCCCCAATCTGTTTTTGTCATGTTGATTGAGGAATATATATTGGCCGGGACACCGGGGAGAACTCCCCTGCTCTTCTTCAAAATAATGGCATGGGATCATTAACGCCCACCTGAGAGAGGCATTCAAGGGGGAGATAGTGCGGGTTCAGAGCAAGTGTGTTCCCACAAAGGTAAAGGGTGGCACTCTCAAATCTAGTTATGAGGCAAGATTGGGTAGGTTGCAGTACAGCGGGACCTGGAGGTACTTGTGCATGAAACACAATAGGGTAGTATGCAAGTACAGCAAGTGACCAGGAAGGCCAATGGAATCTTGGCCTTTATTGCAAAGGGAATGGAGTATAAAAGCAAGAAAGTCTTGCTACAGCTATACAGGGTATTGGTGAGGCCACACCTGGAATATTGCGTGCAGTTTTGGTTTCCATATTTACGAAAGGATATACTTGCTTTGGAGGCAATTCAGAGGAGATTCCCTCGGTTGATTCTGGAAATGAGGGGGTTGACTTATGAGGAAAGGTTGAGTAGGTTGGGCCTCTACCCATTGGAATGCAGAAGAATGAGAGGTGATCTTATGGAAACATATAAGATTATGAATAGGCTTGACAAGGTGGATGCAGAGAGGATGTTTCCACTAGAACTAGAAGGCATGATCATAGAATAAGGAGCTGCCCATTTACAACAGAGATGAGGAGAAATTTCTTCTCTGAGAGGGTTGTAAATCTGTGGAATTCATTGCCTCAGAGAGCTGTGGAAGCTGGGACATTGAATAAATTTAAGACAGAATTAGACAGTTTCTTAAATGATAAGTGGATAAGGGGTTATCAGGAGCGGACGGGGAAGTGGAGCTGAGTCCATGATCAGATCAGCCATAATTTTATTGAATGGAGGAGCAGGCTCGAGGGGCCATATGGCCGACTCCTTTTCCTAGTTCTTATGTTCTTCTGTTGAAGGTAAATCAGTGTCAGAGCAGTGGGAGGCATTCAAGGGGGAGATAGTGAGGGTTCAGAGCAAGTATGTTCCCACAAAGGAAAAGGGTGGGACTGCCAAATCTCGAGCCCCTGGATGTCGAAGGGCATACAGGGTAGGTTAAGGCAAAAAAGGGAAGCTTATGTCAGATACCCAGAGCTAAATACTGCAGAAAGTCCAGAGAAGTATAGAAAGTGCAGGGGTGAAATTAAAAAGGAAATTAGGAATGCAAAGAGAGGGTATGAAAAAATATTGTCAAGTATAATCAGGGAAAACTCAAAGATGTTTTATAAATACATAAAGACCAAGAGGATAACTAAAAAAAGAGTGTGGCCTATTGGAGACCAAAAAGGTAACCTGTGTGTGGAAGCGGAAGATGTGGGAATAGTTCTAAATGAATACTTTGTATCTACCTTCACAGAAGAGAGGGACGATGCAGACATTGTAATTAAGGAGGACAAGTGTGAAATATTCGATGAGATAAACATAGTGAGTGAAGAAGTATTAAGGGGTTTAGCATGTAATGTATCCCAGGTTGTGAAGAGAAGCAAGGGAGGAAATAGCAGAGGCTCTGACCATCATTTTTCAATCTACCCTGTTTACAGGTGAGGTGTCAGAGGACTGGAGGGCTGCTAACATGGTGCCTTTGTTTAAAAAGGGGAAAGAGATAGACCGAGTAATAACAGACCAGTCAGCGTAACCTCGGTGGTGGGAAAATTATTGGAAACAATTCCGAGGGAGAGGATAAATTGTCATATAGAAAGGGATGGATTAATCAAGGACAGTCAGCATGGATTTGTTAAGGGAATGTTATGCGTGACTAACTTGATTGAATTTTTTGTGGAGATAACAAGGAGGGTCGATGAGTGTTGCACCTTTGATGTAGTATACATAGATTTTTGCAAGGCTTTTGGCAAAGTCTCACATGGCAGAAAAGTAAAAAGCCCATGGGATCCAAGGGAAAGTGGCAAGTTGGATCCAAAATTGGCTCAGTGGCAGGAAGCAAAGGGGAATGGTCAACGGCTGTTTTTGTGACTGGAAGGCTATTTCGAGTGGGGTCCGCAGGGCTCGGTACTAAGTCCCTTGCACATTGTAATATACACCAATGATTTAGACTTCAATGTATGGGACATGATTAAGAAGTTTGCAGATGATACAAAAATTAGCTGTGCGATTGATAGTGAGGAAGAAAGCTGTAGACAGCAGGAAGATATCAATGGACTGGTCAGGTGGGCAGAACAGTAGCAAAAGGAATTCAATCCCGAGAACTGTGAGGTAATGCATTTGGGGAAGTCTAACAATCAAAGGAATACACATTAAATGATAGGACACTGAGAATTCCCTGGATTCTTGGGAGGTCCCAGCAGTTTGGAAAACTGCAAATGTAACGCCCCTATTTAAAAAAGGAGGCAGACAAAAAGCAGGAAACTATAGACCAATTCGCCTAACATAACTGTGCTTGGGAAAATGTTGGAGTCCATTATTAAAGAAGCAGTAGCAGGACATTTGGAAAAGCAAAATTCAGTCAGGCAGAGTCAGCATGGATTTATGAAGGGTGTGATGTATGTAGCACTCAAATCACTGACTCCACACGGTCTGGTGTTGTAGTAACTGCTGTGATCTTAGTCCTTTATTGTCTGACTCCAGAGTGCCTCTCAGGTGTGGTGGGCAGCCTTTTATACTATGTCTTGCAGGTACTTTCAGGTCTCCAACCACAGCGCCCTCTGTGGCTCACCATTATACTTATACATTTAATGTACCTGGACAATACATAACAACTCACTCTCCCCCCCAGTTCCAAAAGCCATTGCCGGTGACCTCGGCCTTGTTCGTCCTGGTTGATTTGTGAGTGTGAGTCCATGACCATCCACTTCCCTCTTCTCCCCATGTGGAGTACTCGGTGTACACATATGGTATTTGCAGTCCTTACATGGTGGATAAAGCACACGAGCATAACCTCCAACAGAAAGTAGGTATACATAGATGGTACATTTGTATGGTACATATAATATGTGGTAGAGATGTTATGTCAAAAGGTTGCAGGTACACTGAACAGTTACCTGGGTGAGGTACGGTGGCTGTACACAGCCCCTTTTTGCCCGAGGTAATGGGCTGCGCTGAAGTAGTCGCCTTAGCAGCCACTGAACCATTGCATGAATCAGCTAAATCAAAAATCGCATTAGTCCGTTGGTCATGTTAGTCAAGGGTCCATATCCCTTTTACCTGAACCTCATGGTATTAACTCTTTTCGTAATTCATATCCATAATTTTAAACACAGTAACTATTCAGAATTAAAATATTAACTCTTATCATAAATCTGTCATCCTACATTCACATTGCTCATTTAGACTCGCTCTTGCGTTACAAAAGTCTCTTTGTGGGGACCGCCAACGGTGTAAGGCCCTTTTAAGATTCCCGGGTGGATTTCCCTTTTAAGACACCATCTTGTGGTTTCCAAGAGGCTTCCCTTGGGCGCCGCCATTTTAGTTGTACTGCTTGCCTTTGTTCTTTGCAGAGCTCTGCTGCCGCCATCTTGAGCTCGCTGGCCTGCTATTTTACTCTCTGGAAAAGAAGAAATAATGAAGAAAGAAGGAAAGAAAACAGCCAAAACATGATCTTGAATCTGGCCGTTTCCTCTGTTCTGACTCCTCATCTGCTCTGGCTCCTGTATCTGTCCAAGAAATCGCGTTCTCCCGAGTCATAGCTGCCGCCTCCGTAGCCTCCGCTGCCGCTGCAGCCTCCATTCCTGCCGCTGGTGCCGCCTCTCCTGAGCCTCCGCTCCTGCTCCAGCACCTGCCGCCACTCCTGCAGCCGGGTTGAAAAGCTGCTCTTCCAGGGTTGGGGCTGCAGGGTTGCTGTGGCCTGTGGAATTGAGGCTGCTGATGAACTGCTTACTTCTTCTCCAGCTCAGTCGGTGCTGCTCTTTGGGGACCCGGGGGACAGCGGTCTGTGGAGGAGTGAAGTCTTCCCAGCTCCCACGGACCTTCCCATCCACCTTCTGCCGAGAAGCGCGGCCCATCGCCTGCAATGACCCACAAAGGTAAACCGTGCGTCTCGTCCCCGTGAGATACCTGCACATCTGCTCTGCCAAGAACAGGTATCAGTTCCTTGGTGTAGGTACGCAGCTTTGCCATGACCGGGACCAGCTTGGGTCGTGCAGCTGGGTTAACCCACAGTTTTTCAAAATTTTCCTGACTCATCAACGATGGACCCGAGCCAGTATCTACTTCCATACTCACTGGGACTCCGTTAATCTTGACCTCCATAATCACCGGGGCCGAACCATCGGTACACGTGTACAATCCAAACAATGCCTTGTCTTCTTCTGCCTGCTCCTCCCTGGAAAATGGACCCTCTGCCATCTCCTTAGCCACACGGTGAGTCGTGTCTCTTTTAAACATACGCTGAAGGTGGCCTTTCGTGTGGCAGGTATTGCACGTATACTTCACAAACCTGCACCGGTGAGCCCCATGGCTTCCTCCGTAGCGCCAGCATGGTGCTACTCGATTAGCCCCCCTCAGCGGACTCTGAGTTCCAGGACCTCGAGGTCCGTGCTCTCTGCCCCAGGCAGAGCCACGTTCTGCAGTTTGTTAATGGTGGGCGCTATCCTGTGGACAGTGCCTGCCGGGTTCGAGACTGTGTGGATCATCTGTTTGGTGCTGCAAGTCGAGGCCATAAACGCCCTGCTGGTGGTGATGGCTCGCTTCAGGGTGACTGTAGGTTCCGTGGATAGCAGCTTGAGAAAGAGACCCTCATGGCCAATCCCCAAAACAAAAATGTCTCGCAACGCGTCTTCAAGGTGTGTGCCAAAATCACATCGCGCCTCGAGTCTCCTGAGGTCCGTAGCATATTTGGTGACATCCTGGCCTTCAGGTCTGCAGTGGTGATAGAATTTGTACCGGGCTGTGAAGATGCTCTCCTTTGGTCACGTAAGTTGGTCACGAATGAGTACCACCGGCTTCTCATATGACTTGTCCCTGGCACTCCCGGGTGCCAGCAAATCCCTGACAAGACAGTAAACCTCATCGCCACAGCTGGAAAGTAATATCGCCTTACGCTTCTCTCAGTGCGTCCGTGTGCCCCGTCAGGTCGTTTGCTGTGAAGTAGCACTCGAGCCTTTTCGTAAAGGCCTCCCACTGTAAAATCCTTTAACGAGCCCAGAGTAGCCATAGTTGCATGATGCATGAAGTTCGTCCGTGTCCTTGTCGCCAATGTGATGTATGTCGCACTCAAATTACTGACTCCACACAGTCTGGTGTTGTAGTAACTGCTGTGACCTTAGTCCTTTATTGTCTGACTCCAGAGTGCCTCTCAGGTGTGGTGGGCAGACTTTTAGACTCTGTCTTGCAGGTACTTTCCGGTCTTCCACCACAGCATCCTCTATGGCGCACCATTGCACTTATAAATTTAATGTACCTGGACAATACATAACAAAGGGGAAGTCATGTTTGACAAATTTGCTGGAGTTCTTTGAGGATGTAACGAACAGGGTGGATAAAGAGGAATCAGTGTATGTGGTGTATTTGGACTTCCAGCAGGCAATTGACAAGGTGACACATAAAAGGTTACTGCACAAGATAAAAGCTCATGGGGTTTGGGGTAATATATTAGAATGGCTAGAGGATTGGCAAACTAACAAAAAACAGAGCGTCACGATAAATGGTTCATTCTCCGGGCTGGCAATCCGTAACTACTAGGGTGCCGCAGGGATCAGTGTTAGGACCCCAACTATTTGCAATCTATATTAATGATTTGGATGAAGGGACCGAGTGTAACATAGCCATGTTTGCTGATGATACAAAGATGGGAGTAAAAGCAATGTGTGAGGAAGACACAAAAAACCTGCAAAAAGACATCGACAGGCTAAGTGAGTGGGCTAAAATTTGGCAGATAGTATATCATGTTTGAAACTGTGAGGTTATGCACATTGGCAGAAAAAAATCAATGAGCAGGTTATTATTCGAATGGAGAAAAATTACAAAGTGCTGTAGTACAGCGGGACCTGGGGGTACTTGCGCATGAAACACAAAAGGATAGTATGCAGGTACAGCAAGTGGTCAGGAATCTTAGCCATTATTGCAATGGGAATGGAATATCAAAGTAATGAAGACTTGCTGCAGTTTTACGGGGTATTGGTGAGGCCACACCTGGAATACTGCATGCAATTTTGGTTTCCATATTTAAGAAAGGATATACTTGCTTTGGAGGCAGTTCAGAGAAGGTTCACTAGATTGATTCCAGAGATGAGGAGGATTTTCTTTTCAGGAAAGGTTGAGTAGGTTGGGCATCTACTCATTGGAATTCAGAAGAAAGAGAGGTGATCTTATCGAAACATGTAAGATTATGAGGGGGCTTTACAAGGTGGATGCAGAGAGGATGTTTCCACTGATAGGGGAGACTAGAACTAGGGGGCTGAGGTGAAAGCGAGATGAGGAAGAATTTCTTCTCTCAGAATCTTTAATCTCTAATTATTCTCTAATTTCCGGATTACTCCCGGTGCCACGAGCTGGTGAATACAGAAACAGGAGGATAGAGCAGATGAATGCGTGGCGGGAGAGATGGTGCAGGCAGGATGCTTTAGTTTCCTGAGGCATTGGGACCGTTTCTGGGGGAGGTGGGACCTGTACAAACCGGCCGGGTTGCTCCTCAACAGAGCCGGGACCAATATCCTCGAGGGGAGCATTTGCCAGTGCTGTTGGGGAGGGTTTAAACTAGCTTGGCAGGGGGATGGGAACCTGAGAATAGATTCAGTAGGGAGGGGACTAAAGCTGGAATTAGAAAGCAAAAATAAAGAAAGTGAGTTTGAAGGAGAGAGGAAACAAGCAGATAAAAAGGGTAAAAAAACAAATTTAAAGGCTCTTTGTCGAAATAACAAAATAGATGAGTTGACGGTACAAATAGATACAAATGAATATGATCTGATAGCCATTACAGAGACATGGTTGCAAGGTGACCAGGACTGGGAACTAAATACTCAGGCGTCCTTGACAATCCGGAAGAACAGACAGAAAGGAAAAGGAGGTGGTGTTGCTCTGTTGATAAAGGATGGAATCACTGCAATAGTGAGAAATGATATTGGCTCAAATGATCAGGATGTTGAAACAGTTTGGGTGGAGATAAGGAATAATAAAGGGAAAAAGTCACTGGTGGGCATATCTATCGGCCCCCTAACATTAGCAATTCTGTTGATCGGAGTATAAAGCAAGAAATAGTGGAGGATTGTAAAAAGGGAACAGCAATAATTATGGGTGATTTTAACCTCCACATTGATTGGATAAATCAAATTGATCAGGGTAGTCTTGAGGAAGAGTTCATAGAGTGCATAAGGGACGGGTTCCTTGAGTAGTATGTAATGGAACCAACCAGGGGACAGGCTATCTTAGATCTGGTCCTGTATAATGAGACAGTATTAATAAACAATCTCCGAGTAAAGGATCCCCTTGGACTGAGTGAGGATAACATGGTTCAATTTCAAATTCAGATTGAGGGTGAGAAAGATGGATCTCTAACCGGCATACTAAGCTGAAATAATGGAGACTACAAAGGTATGAGGTCAGATTTGGCGAAAGTGGACTGGGAAAATAGATTAAAGTGTAGGATGGCTGATGAACAATGGCATACATATAAGGAGATATTTCACAACTCTCAAGAAAAATATATTCCAGTGAGGAGGAAATGGTGTGAAAGAAAAGATAGCCATCCGTGGCTAACTAAAGAAATAAAGGATGGTATCCAATTAAAAACAAGGGCATACAAAGTGGCCAAAACTAGTGGAAGGACAGAAATTGAGAAACTTTTAAAAGCCTGCAAAGAATGATGAAAAAAATGATTAAGAATGGGAAGATAGACTATGAAAGTAAACTAGCACAAAATATAAAAAGAGATAGCAAGAGTTTCTATCGGTATATAAAAAGGAAAAGAGTGGCTAAAATAAATGTTGGTCCCTGAGAGGACAAAACCAGGGAATTAGTGATGGGGAACATGGAGATGGCAGAAACTCTGAACAAATATTTTGTATCAGTCTTTACGGTAGAGGACACTGAGATGAGGAGGAATTTCTTCTCTCAGAGGGTTGTAAATCTGTGGAATTTGCTGCCTCAGAGAGTTGTGGAGGCTGGGTCATTGAATATATTTAAGACAGAGATAGACAGTTTCTTAACTGACAAGGGACTAAGGGGTTCTGGAGAGCAAGCAGGGAAGTTGACCTGAGTCCATGATCGGATCGGCCATGATCATATTAAATAGCAAAGCAGGCTCGAGGGGCCATGTGGCCTACTCCTGCTCCTATTTCTTATGTTCTTAAAATGAGGGGGAGTAGGACTAATTGGGTAATTTTTTCAAAGAGCCGGCACAGGCACGATGGGCCGAATGGCCTCCTTCTGTGCTGTACTATTCTAGTCTGTGAGCCCGGTTCACAGTTTTCTCCCGTGTCATTAACAAACGTACAGCTGTGACAACCTCCCTCTTTCACTTCCTCTGTGGGTGAAGTTTCATTCTTCCGATCTGACAGTCTCTTCAGTTATTTTTTGCACGGGGGATTTCTGCTGTGGTCTGAGTCTCTAATAATAACCGTCCAATCAGGCAGAATAACAGCAGCTCGGACCGGCTAGAACAGCGCACCCAGGCTCAGTGCTGACCCTGCAACGTCCTCCTCACCAACATCTGGGCACTTTTGCCAGAAGTGGGAGAGCTGCCCCACAGACTAGTCAAGCACCAGCCTGACATAGTCCTACTCACAGAATCAGACCTTTCAGCCAATGTCCTACTGCCCCCTCTCCCCGCCCCCGAATCCCGTGAACCCTTAAACAGGAACCCTTTTGAAGAAGAGTCTGTTCTGAGATTCTGGCTGTGAGAGATTCAGTGCTGAGAAAACAATCACTATCACTACAGAAAAAGTACTCGGTAAAATAATGGAACTAAAGGTGGACAAGTCCCCTGGACCTGATGGCCTGCATCCTAGGCTCGTAAATGAAGTGGCTGCAGAGATAGTGGATGCATTGGTTGCAATCTACAAAAGTTCCCAGAATTCTGGAGAGGTCCCAGCAGATTGGAAAATCGCAAATATAACGCCCCTATTTAAAAAAGAGAGACAGAAAGCAGGAAACTATAGACCAGTTAGCCTAACATCTGTGGTTGGGAAAATGCTGGAGTTCATTATTAAGGAAGCAGTAGCAGGACATTTGGAAAAGCATAATTCAATCAAGCAGAGTCAGCATGTTTTTATGAAAGGGAAATCATGTTTGACACATTTGTTGGAGTTCTTTGAGGACGTAACGCGCAGGGTGGATATGGGGGGACAAGTGGGTGTGGTGTATTTGGATTTCTAGAAGGGATTCAATAAGATGCCACATAAAAGATTACCGCACACGATAAGAGAACATGGGGTTGGTGCTAATATATTAGCATGGATAGAGGATTGGCTAGCTCACAGAAAACAGAGAGTCAGGATCAATGGGTCATTTTCTGGTTGGCAAACGGTAACTAGTTGGGTTTCACAGGGATCGGTGTTGGGGCCTCAACTATTTACAATCTATGGTAATAACTTATATGAAGGGACCGAGTGTAAAAAATCAAAGAGCAAATTATTATTTAAATGGAGAGAGATTACAAAATGCTGTAACACAGAGGGACCTGGGGGTCCTTGCGCATGAAACACAAAAAGTTAGTATGCAGAGACAGCAAGTAATCAGGAAGCAAATGGAATGTTGGCCTTAATTGCAAGGGGGATGGAATATAAAAGCAGGGAAGTCCTGCTACATCTGTACAGGGTATTGGTGAGACCGAGAGTACTGTGCACAGTTTTGGTCTCCTTATGTAAGGAGGGATATATTTGCACTGGAGGCAATTCAGATAAGGTTCATGAGGTTGATTCCTGAGATGAAGGGGCTGACTTATGAAGAAAGTTTGAGCAGGTTAATCAGAACATAAGAAATAGGAACAGGAGTAGGCCATACGGCCCCTCCGCCATTCAATAAGGTCATGGCTGATCTGATCATGGAGTCAGCTCCATTTCCCCGCCCGCTCCACATATATTCTTTGGAGTTTAGAAGAATGAGAGATGAACTTATTCAAACATATAAGATTCTGAGATGGCTCGACAAGGTAATTGCAGAAAGGATGTTTCCAGTCATAGGGGAATCTAGAACTGGGGGCAGAGTTTAAGAATAAGGGGTCGCCCATTGAGAATTGAGATGAGGAGGAATTTCTTCTCTCAGAGGGTTGTAAATCTGTTCAGTTCTCTGCCCCAGAGAGCTATGGAGGCTGGTCATTGAATATATTTAAGGTGGAGATAGACAGATTTTTGAACGATAAGGCAGTAAAGGGTTATGGGGAACGGGTAGGGAAGTGGTGCTGAGCCCAGGATCAGATCAGCCATGATCTTATTGAATGGCGGAGCAGGCTCGAGGGGCCAAATGGCCGAGTCCTGCTCCTATTTCTTATGTTCTTATGATTCTTTGGCCTAGAATTTCCCCGGTCTAGCACCAGCCATTTAGAGGGTTTTGTTCAAATAATCGCGGCCGCCTTGCTTGCGACCCGGGACACGTCATCCACCATTTTTGGTAAGGGCCGTACCGCTGTCGTTGGCAGCACACACCTCACAATGTGGATTGTCAGATGGTGACACCAATGCCTGGCTCGAGCCATGACTGTTAATTGAGGCGTTTGCGCTCACCATATGGCCCTGCCCTAAGCACACGCAGAAAAGCAGGCGTGAAGCAGCCCTGCACAGACGCAGTTGGTGCTTCTTAACGGGGCACACATCTTTCAGGTATGTTTGCATTTAAGCTCTGGTCTGTTTTAAACAATATATTTTATGGAAGTAGTGGCTTAGTGCAATAAATGTTCAATGTTTTTTCAGTGTGCAGGGAATGCAAGGGGTGCTGCTGGACACATGCAAAGCCTCGGGTGGTAAAGAAAGATCTCTGGAAAGACCGTGAATGCTGGAAATACTCAGCAGGTCAGGCAGCATCCATGGAGAGAGACAGAGTTAACGTTTCAGCTCAAGATGCTGCCTGACCTGCTGAGTATTTCCAGCATTTACTGCCTTTATTTCCGATTTCCAACTTCTGCTCGCAAAGGGAGGAGGAGGAAGTGGAAGGAAGGAGGCAACCCAGACAGTCACTTTCTGGCCGGGATATCTGGGATCGAATCATCTGCCTGCAGTCCCAGTGACCACAACCCCAATCCCCTTTCAACATTAGTCCAACACCTTACTGTCCCTCTGTTACTGACCATCACATCGTCCTCTTGGCCACAATGCTGAAATAAAAGCACCCGCAAACTTTCCAATCCAACTTTATCCATATCTGCATCCAATACTATATCAAAAAATCAACTGATCGCCATTAGTCACTGTCTTGTGTGTGTCTTTGCCGATCGTACTGATGTCACGCAGTGCTACCCCAGGGGCTGCAGCAGGGCTGCTGGAAGGCTGCTGACTTTCAGTGGGGGACACTGCAGATGGCCTTGCTGGTCGACCTTGAGGAGCGGGTGGCTGGGAGTGAGAAATCGAGTGATGGTGTGCCTTCACTCTCCTCTCCCTCTGCTTGGTAACCCGTGGGCTGGGCAGGCTGGATTTGGGTGTGTGAAATGAGGAAGGGTGGAGTTGTGGTGAGGGGAGGTGGGAAAGCAAGAGCTGCCTGCTTACACCCTGCGCACCTTGTAAATTAGAAGCGATTCTAATTCTGAGGGGGGAAGTGGGACGTGAGAAGGAGGATAACGTACGAGGATACCAGCATCTTGTATCCTTTTTGCCCCGCCGCTGGCCAGGGGCTCAGCCATGCCCCTGCCAAGAATGGCCTGCAGCGTCTTCTCCAAGGGGGTGAGGTGAGGCTGGGACTGGGAGGTGTGCCTGGTGTTTGGTACAGATTGTTGGTACGTGAGCGATTGTGGGGGGCAGGGGGTCGGACATTGAGCAGTGTGCGAGGTTAGTGGTGCAGTTGGTAGGAGACGGCTTTTGAAGATGCTCTCCCTAACCTTGACCAGTGGTGTGAGGGCATGAAACTTCTGTGGGCAGTGGTGCCAGATGTTGGGGGCGACACTGCATCCAATATTACATCAAAAAGCCCACTAATCCCCCTGTGCATTCCCTTGGTGTCTGCCTTGTGTGTGTCTTTGCCTGTCCGAGTGCTCCTATGCACTGATACCCCAGGGGATGCAGCAGGGCTGCTGGAAGGCTGCTGACTTTCAGTTGGGGAGACTGGAGATGGCCTTGGAGGGCGACCTCGAGCAGCTCTGGGCCTGGAAGGCCCGGCTGCGGACTGCATCACCTCGGCCTTGGCGGCAGCAGTCTGGGCTGGCTGGCTGATAGGCAACAGCATCGACACTGGTGGAGTGGCAGTTGTGGGTGTACGAATGTTGTCATTCTGAGAGAGGGCAGTAGGTTTGTGCTCCACGGAGCCACTGCCATTCCTCCGGGGGGAGGGGGTGCATCATTCCCGGGGGGCAGATTGCTGGACTGTTGTGACACCCTGCAAGCCCCTTTGAACACTGGAATCTGCAGCCATGATGGCAGCAGTCTGAGCTTGCATGGCGTTGGGTGGCTGCTGCTTGTGCTGCAATGGAAGCCGAGACATCGGCCATCAGACGCTGCATCATGGCTGGGTCCACAAGGGCCCTAATGGAGTGTGCCACCATTCCGTGCTGGAAAGGATGGACTCCAAGCTCTGCGCAAAGCCCTGTGCCAAGCTGGTGCCCGACTCCTCCGTGCTTCTTGACATTGAGCGCAGGCTTTCTGGCAGGGTTCCTAATGCACCAAGCATTTCATTGTACATACCCATCAGCCTTCATCTGTAGCCCGCCCATCGAAATCCTCATCTGAGTCCTCTACACCAGAACCCGTGTGTGACCTCACCCTCCGGCGAGCTGGAACCTGCGCCATCCTTGCCCCCTGCCCTGGCTGCATGCCCCTCGTGCCCGGTGTCTCACCACGTGCCGATCCCGCCTCTACACTACCCTCTACATTACACGCAGTGTCAGTATCTGAGCTGGTGGCTGCAAGGGTGAAATCGAGGGACGGTGTGTCTTCACCATCATGTCTTCTGTCTTTTCCACCTCTTGCTCTTCCAACACTGCCTGGCCATATGGCAGTTCCTGGGTATGTGAAAGGAGAAAGGTACAAGGGGAGGGTTGCAGTGCGGGGAGGGTGGTGATGGGGGGGTCGATGTAAGAGGGGCATGCTTTACACCATCTGCAGCTTGTAAATCAGAAGGGATTGTGCGCTGAGAGGGACGTGGCATGTGAGAAGGAGGATTAGGTACGGCCATACCATCATCTTCTGTGGTTCCGCCCCGCCACTGGCCACGAGCTCAGCGATGGGCACGCCAATGATGGCGAGCACCGTCACCTCCACGGGGATAAGGACATCTGGGCGCGCCTGCCCCCCGCCACTGAGCTCCTGCTGCCTCGGGTTCTGGGCCACCTTGCTCTGCAAGAGAGGGAAGTGTATCGGTGAGTGTGGTGCCCTGTGTTTGGGTGATGCGCCTGTCACAGTTGAATAGCTGGCAGTGTGTGCAAGCTGTGAGATGTGGGCGTGAGGCTTGCAGCAGAATCTAAGTGTGTGAGAGTGAGGTGAAGCTGTGAGTGTGGATGTTTCCCTTTGTGGGGGAATCTGGAACTAGGGGGCATAGTCTCAGAATAAGCGGACCCCATTTAAGATGGAGATGAGGAGAAATTTCTTCTCTCAGCGGGTCGTGAATCTTTGGAATTCTCTGCCCCAGAGAGCTGCGGGGGCTGGGTCATTGAGTATATTCAAGGCTGAGATAGACAGATTCTTGAACTACAGGAGAGTCACGGGTTATGGGGAACAGGCAGCGAAGTGGAGTTGAGGCCAAGATCAAATCAGCCATGTTCTTATTGAATGGTGGACCAGCTCGAGGGGCCGTATGGCCCACTCCTGCTCCTATTCCATATGTTCTTGTGTATGAGTCCTGATTGCTAGAGATTGTTGGTAGTGGGTGATGGGGGTGTGGTACATTGAGCAATGTGTGAGACTAGTGGAGCAGTTGGTGGGACACGGCATTTGAAGATGATTTCACCGACCTTGACCACTCTCGTGAGGTCATTGAACATTTGGCGGCACTGCATCCTGGTCCTCGGGTCCTGGTCTCACTGCCTTCGAAACGTTTGTCTGGTGGAGCCTCCTCGCCCCCTGTGGGTAGAGAACATCTCTCCCCATCTGCACCTCCTCTCCCAAGGCCTCCAGTGCAGCGCTGGAGGATCTTGGAGCCGGCTCTCTCCCCTGTTGTGTCATCAGTACGTCTTGGTCCAGGTCAGAATGTCTTCCACAGCTACTTCCAGCACCTGCTCCAGACACATTTCACCTGTCCATTAAGAGGTGCAGGCCAGATTTAACTGGTGCCAGGCTCACAGAACTTTGGGCCCCGGGCGCTGAGGCCTGTAGCCACTCAACAGCACAGTTAGTGCTGGGTGCACGCACCAATCATGTTGGTTAGCAGGCAGCACAAATTTGGCCTGCTGCCTGCATCGGGAGCTATGGGCGTGGGTTAATCCCGCATCGTGATCCTCGCGCATGTTTGCAGGGCCGATCGAATTTATCCCCCATAGAGACCGTGATCATAGAGATTCTGCACCGTGTGTGGGAAGGGGATTAGAAAATATAGAAAATATAGAAAATAAGTGCAGGAGTAGGCCATTCGGCCCTTCTAGCCTGCACTGCCATTCAATGTGTTCATGGCTGAACATGCAACTTCAGTACCCCATTCCTGCTTTCTCGCCATACCCCTTGATCCCCCTAGTAGTAAGGACTTCATCAAACTTCTTTTTGAATATATTTAGTGAATTGGCCTCAACAACTTTCTGTGGTAGATAATTCCACAGGTTCACCACTCTCTGGGTGAAGAAGTTTCTCCTCATCTCGGTCCTAAATGGCTTATCCCTTATCCTTAGACTGTGACCCCTGGTTCTGGACTTCCCCAACATTGGGAACATTCTTCCTGCATCTAACCTGTCAAAACCCATCAGAAATTTAAACATTTCTATGAGGTCCCCTCTAATTCTTCTGAACTCCAGTGAATACAAGCCCGGTTGATCCAGTCTTTCTTGATAGGTCAGTCCTGCCATCCCGGTAATCAGTCTGGTGAACCTTCGCTGCACTCCCTCAATAGCAAGAATGTCCTTCCTCAGGTTAGGAGACCAAAACTGTACACAATACTCCCTGCCCCTGTACTCAAATCCCCTCGCTTTGAAGGCCAACATGCCATTTGCTTTCTTAACCGCCTGCTGTACCTGCATGCCAACCTTCAACGACTGATGTACCATGACACCCAGGTCTCGTTGCACCTCCCCTTTTCCTAATCTGTCACCATTCAGATAATAGTCTGTCTCTCTGTTTTTACCACCAAAGTGGATAACCTCACATTTATCCACATTATACTTCATCTGCCATGCATTTGCCCACTCACCTAACCTATCCAAGTCGCTCTGCAGCCTCACAACATCCTCCTCGCAGCTCACACTGCCACCCAACTTAGTGTCATCCGCAAATTTGGAGATACTACATTTAATCCCCTGGTCTAAATCATTAATGTACAGTGTAAACAGCTGGGGCCCCAGCACAGAACCTTGCGGTACCCCACTAGTCACTGCCTGCCATTCTGAAAAGTACCCACTTACACCGACTCTTTGCTTCCTGTCTGACAACCAGTTCTCAATTCATGTCAGCACACTACCCCCAATCCCATGTGCTTTAACTTTGCACATTAATCTCTTGTGTGGGACCTTGTCGAAAGCCTTCTGAAATTCCAAATATACCACATCAACTGGTTCTCCCTTGTCCACTCTACTGGAAACATCCTCAAAAAATTCCAGAAGATTTGTCAAGCATGATTTCCCTTTCACAAATCCATGCTGACTTGGACCTATCATGTCACCTCTTTCCAAATGCGCTGCTATGACATCCTTAAGAATTGATTCCATCATTTTACCCACTACCGATGTCAGGCTGACCGGTCTATAATTCCCTGTTTTCTTTCTCCCTCCTTTTTTAAAAAGTGGGGTTACATTGACTACCCTCCACTCGATAGAAACTGATCCAGAGTCAATGGAATGTTGGAAAATGACTGTCAATGCATCTGCTATTTCCAAGGCCACCTCCTTAAGTACTCTGGGATGCAGTCCATCAGGTCCTGGGGATTTATCGGCCTTCAATCCCATCAATTTCCCCAACACAATTTCCCGACTAATAAGGATTTCCCTCAGTTCCTCCTCCTTCTTACTGGACCCTCTGACCCCTTTTATATCCGGAAGGTTGTTTGTGTCCTCCTTAGTGAACAGCGAACCGAAGTACTTGTTCAATTGGTCCGCCATTTCTTTGTTCCCCGTTATGACTTCCCCTGATTCTGACTGCAGGGGTCCTACGTTTGTCTTGACTAACCTTTTTCTCTTTACATATCGATAAAAACTTTTGCAATCCGTCTTAATGTTCCCTGCAAGCTTCTTCTCGTACTCCATTTTCCCTGCCCTAATCAAACCCTTTGTCCTCCTCTGCTGAGTTCTAAATTTCTCCCAGTCCCCGGGTTCACTGCTATTTCTGGCCAATTTGTATGCCACTTCCTTGGCTTTAATACTATCCCTGATTTCCCTTGATAGCCACGATTGAGCCACCTTCCCTTTTTTATTTTTATGCCAGAAGGAATGTACAATTGTTGTAGTTCATCCATGCGGTCTCTAAATGTCTGCCATTGCCCATCCACAGTCAACCCCTTCAGTATCATTCGCCAATCTATCCTGGCCAATTCATGCCTCATACCTTCAAAGTTACCCTTCTTTAAGTTCTGGACCATGGTCTCTGAATTAACTGTTTCATTCTCCATCCTAATGCAGAATTCCACCATATTATGGTCACTCTTCCCCAAGGGGCCTCGCACAACGAGATTGCTAATTAATCCTCTCTCATTACACAACACCCAGTCTAAGATGGCCTCCCCCCTAGTTGGTTCCTTGACATATTGGTCTCAAAAACCATCCCTTATGCACTCCAGGAAATCCTCCTCCACCGTATTGCTTCCAGTTTGGTTTGCCCAATCTATGTGCATATTAAAGTCACCCATTATAACTGCTGCACCTTTATTGCATGCACCCCTAATTTCCTGTTTGATGCCCTCCCTAACATCACTACTACTGTTTGGAGGTCTGTACACAACTCCCACTAACGTTTTTTGCCCTTTGGTGTTCTGCAGCTCTACCCATATAGATTCCACATCATCCAAGCTAATGTCCTTCCTAACTATTGCATTAATTTCCTCTTTAACCAGCAATGCTACCCCACCTCCTTTTATTTTTATTCTATCCTTCCTGAATGTTGAATACCCCTGGATGTTGAGTTCCCAGCCCTGATCATCCTGGAGCCACGTCTCTGTAATGCCAATTACATCATATTTGTTAACATCTATTTGCAGTTAATTCATCCACCTTATTACGGATACTCCTTGCATTAAGACACAAAGTCTTCAGGCTTGTTTTTTTAACACCCTTTGTCCTTTTAGAATTTTGCTGTACAGTGACCCTTTTTGTTCTTTGCCTTGAGTTTCTCTGCCCTCCAATTTTCCTCATCTCCTTTCTGTCTTTTGCTTTTGTCTCCTTTTTGTTTCCCTCTGTCTCCCTGCATTGGTTCCCATCCCCCTGCTATATTAGTTTAACTCCTTCCCAACAGCACGAGCAAATACTCCCCCGAGGACATTGGTTCCGGTCCTGCCCAGGTGCAGACCGTCCGGTTTGTACTGGTCCCACCTCCCCCAGAACCGGTTCCAATACCCCAGGAATTTGAATCCCTCCCTGCTGCACCACTGCTCAAGCCACGTATTCATCTGCGCTATCCTGCGATTCCTACTCTGACTAGCACGTGGCACTGGTAGCAATCCCGAGATTACTACTTTTGAGGTCCTACTTTTTAATTTAGCTCGTAGCTCCTTAAATTCGTTTCGTAGGTCCTAATCCATTTTTTTACCTATGTCGTTGGTACCAATGTGCACCACTGGCTGTTCTTCCTCCCTTTTTAAAATGTCCTGCACCCACTCCGAGACATCCTTGACCCTTGCACCAGGGAGGCAACATACCATCCTGGAGTCTTGGTTGCGGCCGCAGAAACGCCTATCTATTCCCCTGACAATTGAATCCCCTATCACAATCGCTCTCCCACTCTTTTTCCTGCCCTCCTGTGCAACAGAGCCAGCCACGGTGCCATGATCTTGGCTGCTGCTGCCCTCCCCTGATGAGTCATCCCCCTCAACAGTACTCAAAGCAGTGTATCTGTTTTGCAGGGGGATGACCACAGGGGACCCCTGCACTACCTTCCTTGCTCTGCTCTTCCTGCTGATCTTCCATTCTCAAGCTAGCTGTGGACCCTTTACCTGCGGTACAACCAACTCGCTACACGTGCTACTCACGTCATTCTCAGCATCGTGGATGCTCCAGAGTGAATCCACCCTCAGCTCCAACTCCGCAACGCGGTCCGTCAGGAGCTGGAGGTGGATACACTTCCCGCACATATAATCGTCAGGGACACTGGAGTCATCCCTGAGTTCCCACATGGACCGAGCTATCCTGCCATGACTTAACCCTTAGATAGGCAACAACAATGCTAAAGTTACTCACTGTTATAGAAGAGAAAAAAGAAAAAGTACTCGCCAATCACCAGCCAATCACTTACCCCCTTGGCTGTGACGTCACCTTTCTGTTTCTTTCTACTTCTTTTTTGCCTTCTCCTTGTAGCTGCACAAGTACGCCTCACCAACGGACCTCCTCGACACTGCTCCCGAGGCTGGGCCCCAGACTCCCTGCTGTGCCTTTTATAGGCCTCACCAACGGACCTCCTCGACACTGCTCCCGAGGCTGGGCCCCGGACTCCCTGCTGTGCCTTTTATAGGCCTCACCAACGGACCTCCTCGACACTGCTCCCGAAGCTGGGTCCCGGACTCCCTGCTGTGCTTTTTATAGGCCTCACCAACGGACCTCCTCCACGCTGCTCCCGAGGCTGGGCCCCAGACTCCCTGTTGTGCCTTTTATAGGCCTCTCCACGCACCTCCTCGACGCTGCTCCCAATGCTGGGCCCCGGACTCCCTGCTGTGCCTTTTATAGGCCTCTCCACGCACCTCCGACGCTGCTCCCGACGCTGGGCCCCGGACTCCCTGCTGTGCCTTTTATAGGCCTCTCCATGCACCTCCGACGCTGCTCCCGACTGCTGCTGATGATTAAATGGGTGGCACATTCCATGATAGGGTGGAGTGTACATGGTGTGTGGAAGGGGATTAAATGGGTGGTAGATCCCATGATAGACAAAGCTTCTCAACCAACCTGCCCCCGCCACACTGCACTGTCCCTCGATTATTAATATCCACGACAAGGCCTTGGACAAAGTGGACCATATTCCATACCACGCGAATCTACTGGCAACAAGGGCAGACATCAACGTCGAAGTCCAACATCGTCTTCAGTGTGCCAGTGCAGTCTTTGACCGCCTGAGGAAGAGAATGTTTAAAGACCAGGACCTCAAACTGGGCACCAAGCTCATGGCCTACAGAGCAGTAGTCATACCTGCCCTTATATATGGCTCAGAGATGTGGACTATATACAGCAGACATCTCAAAGCGCTGCAGAAGTACCACCAATGCTGTCTCCACAAGATCCTGCAAATCCATTGGCAATATAGGTGCACCAACGTCAGTGTTCTCACTCAGGCAAACATCCCCAGCATCGAAGCATTGACCACAATCGATCAGCTCCGTTGGGTCGGCCACATTGCTTGTATGCCCGATATGAGACTCCCAAAACAAGCGCTCCAACACGACAAGCGAGCCCCAAGTTGGCAGAGGAAACATTTCAAGGAAACCCTCAAAGCCTCCTTGAAAAAGTGCAACATCCCCTCCGACACCTGGGAATCCCTGGCCCAAGACTGCTCAAAGTGGAGGAGACATTCGGGAAGGTGCCGAACACCTGAGAACTCATGTTAGTGTGAAAGCAAGTCATCCTCAACTCCGAGGGTCTGCCTAAGAAGAGAGAGAGTGTACATGTGTGTGTGGGAGGAGATTAAATGGGTGGTAGGGTCCATGATAGGGTGGGGAGTACATGGTGTGTGTGGGAGGAGATTAAATGGGTGGTAGGGTCCATGATAGGGTGGGGTGTACATGGTGTGTGGGAGGAGATTAAATGGGTGGTAGAGTCCATGATAGGGTGGGGAGTACATAGTGTGTGTGGGAGGAGATTAAATGGGTGGTAGAGTCCATGATAGGGTGGGGAGTACATGGTGTGTGTGGGAGGAGATTAAATGGGTGGTAGGGTCCATGATAGGGTGGGGAGTACATAGTGTGTGTGGGAGGAGATTAAATGGGTGGTAGAGTCCATGATAGGGTGGGGAGTACATAGTGTGTGTGGGAGGAGATTAAATGGGTGGTAGAGTCCATGATAGGGTGGGGAGTACATAGTGTGTGTGGGAGGAGATTAAATGGGTGGTAGGGTCCATGATAGGGTGGGGAGTACATGGTGTGTGTGGGAGGAGATTAAATGGGTGGTAGAGTCCATGATAGGGTGGGGTGTACATGGTGTGTGGGAGGGGATTAAATGGGTGGTAGGGTTCATGATAGGGTGGGGTGTACATGGTGTGTGGGAGGGGATTAAATGAGCTAATGGGTAAAAGACCTTTTATCATTCTAGTTATTTGATATTTTGAAGAAAAATAAAATCAGGGAGAGTTCAGCTCGCTCCCCCTTGACCTTGGAAATTACGGTTGGGTGAAAGAAAGAAAGAGACAGACTTGCATTTATATAGCGCCTTTCACATCCTCAGGATGACAAAGCACTTTACAGCCAATGAAGTACTTTTTGAAGTGTAGTCACTGCTGTAATGTAGGAAACGTGGCAGCCCATTTGTGCACAGCAAGCTCCCACAAACAGCACTGTGATAATGAGCTGATAATCTGTTTCAGGGATGATGGTTGAGGGTGAAAGAGGAAAGTGTGTCCTATTCTCCTGAACAGTCAGTCCATGGGTTTTTTATTAATTCATGGAATGTGGGCGTTGCTGGCAAGGCCGGCATTTATTATAAGAACATAAGAAATAGGAGCAGGAGTAGGTCATTTGGCCCCTCGAGCCTGCTCCGCCATTTAATAAAAAGCAAGGGAGCCAGTACTGAGCCCTGCGGAACCACACTGGATACAGCCTTCCAGTAAGAAATACACCCATCAACCATTACCCTTTGCTAACTGCCTCTGAACCAATTTTGAATCCAACTTGTCACTTTGACCTGGATCCCATGGGCTATTACTTTTGTGACCAGTCTGCCATGTGGGACCTTCTCAAAAGCCTTTTTAAAATCCATATACATTGCATCATACGCACTGCCCTCAGCGACTCTCCTCAAAAAATTGAATCAAGTTATTCAGACACGACCTTCCCTGAACAAATCCATGCTGACTGTCCTTGATTAATCCGTGTTTTGTCAAATGAAGATTCCTCCAATTCCGCCCCCGAGGTTAGGCTGACTGACCTGTAGTGACTCGATCTATCCCTTGCTCCATTTTTAAACAAAGGTACCACGTTTGCAGTCCTCCAGTCCTCCGGTACCTGGGATTGCAATGTCAGCATCGCCCCTCTCGGCCAGCTCGGTCAGTAGTGGTGCTACCGAGACACTCTTGGTGATGGACAGTGAAGTCCCCCACCCAGAGTACATTCTGTGCCCTTGCTACTCTCAGTGCTTCTTCCAAGTGGTGTTCAACATGGAGGAGCACTGATTCATCAGTTGAGGGAGGGCAGGAGGTGGTAATCAGCAGGAGGTTTCATTGCCCGTGTTTGACCTGATGCCATGAGACTTCATGGGGTCCGGACTCAATGTTGAGGACTCCCAGGGCCACTCCCTCCCGACTGTGTACCACTGAGCTGCCACCTCGGGTGATGGAGGAGTCTGGGACATTGGCTGAAAGGTATGATTCTGTGAGTAGGACTATGTCAGGCTGGTGCTTGACTAGTCTGTGGGGCAGCTCTCCCACTTTTGGCACAAGTCCCCAGATGTTGGTGAGGAGGATGTTGCAGGGTCAGCACTGAGCCTGGGTCCACTGTCCTAGCCGGTCCGAGCTGCTGTTATTCTGCCTGATTGGACAGTTATTATTAGAGACTCAGACCACAGCAGAAATCCCCCGTGCAAAAAATAACTGAAGAGACTGTCAGATCGGAAGAATGAAACTTCACCCACAGAGGAAGTGAAAGAGGGAGGTTGTCACAGCTGTACGTTTGTTAATGACACGGGAGAAAACTGTGAACCGCGCTCACAGCCTCGAATCTTACAGCACAGAAGGAGGCCATTCGGCCCATCGTGCCTTTGCCGGCTCTTTCAAAGAATTACCCAATTAGTCCCACTCCTCACCAGTTAAAGAACATAAGAAATAGGAGCAGGAGTAGGCCTCATGGCCCCTCGAGCCTGCTCCGCTATTTAATACGATCATGGCCGATACGATCATGGATTCAGCTCCACATCCCTCCCCGCTCCCCATAACCCCTTATTCCCATGTCGGTTAAGAAACTGTCTATCTCTGTCTTAAATTTATTCAACGACCCAGCTTCCACAGCTCTCTGAGGCAGCCAATTCCACAGATTTACAACCCTCAGAGAGAAGAAATTCCTCTAATCTATTTTAAATGGGAGTCCCCTTATTCTAAGATCATGCCCTCTAGTTCAATTCTCCCCCTCAGTGGAAACATCCTCTCTGCATCCATTTTGTCAAGCCCCCTCATAATCTGATACGTTTCAATAAGATCACCTCTCATTCTTCTGAATTCGAATGAGCAGATGCCCAACCTACTCAACTTTTCCTCATAAATCAACCGCCTCATCTCCTGAATCAACCTAATGAACCTTCTCTGACCTGCCTCCAAAGCAAGTATATCCTTTCTTAAATATGGAATCCAAAATTAGTGTGTCCACACCAATACCCTGTATAGCTGTAGCAAGACTTCCCTGCTTTTACACTCCGTCCCCTTTGCAATAAAGGCCAAGATTCCATTGGCCTTCCTGATCACTTACTGTATCTGCATACTAACATTTTGTGTTTCATGCACAAGTACCCGTTGCACCACAGCACTTTGCAATCTTTCTCCATTTAAATAATAACTTGCTCTTTGATTTTTTTTTCTGCCAAAGTGCATGACCTCACACTTTCCAACATTGTACACCATCTGCCAAATTTTTGCCCACTCACTGCCTACGTCCTTTTGCAGGTTTTTTGTGTCCTCCTCACACATTGCTTTTCCTCCCATCTTTGTATCGTCAGAAAACGTGGCTACATTATATTCGGTTCCATCATCCAAGTCGTTAATATATATTGTAAATAGTTGGGGTCCCCGCACTGATCCCTGCGGCACCCCACTAGTTACTGATTCCCAACCTGAAAATGAACCATTTTTGCAGACTCTCTGTTTTCTGTTAGTTAGCCAATCGTCTATCCATGCTAACATATTACCCCCAACCCTGTGAATTTTTATCTTGTGCAGTAACCTCTTACGTGGCATTTTGTCAAATGCCTTCTGGAGGTCCAAATACACCACATCCACTGGTTCCCCTTTATCCACCCTGCTCATTGCATCCTCAAAGAATTCTGCACATTTATCAAACATGACTTCCCCTTCATAATTCCATGCTTACTCTGCCTGACTGAATTATGATTATCTAAATGTCCTGCTACTGCTTCTTTAATAATGGACTCCAACATTTTCCCAACCACAGATGTTAGGTTAATTGGTCTATAGTTTCCTGCTTTTTGTCTGCCTCCTTTTGTAAATAGGGGCGTTACATTTGCAGTTTTACAATCTGCTGGGACCTCCCAAGAATACAGGGAATTTTGGTAAATTACAACCAATGAATCCACTGTCCCTGCCGTGACTTTTCATAAGACCCTGGGATGCAAGCCATCAGATCCAGGGGATTTATTCGCCTTTAGTCCCATGATCTTACTGAGTACCACCTCCTTAGTGATTGTGATTGTGTTAAGTTCCTCGCCCCCGTAACCCAGCAAATTGTTCCTTTTCAAGTATATATCCAGTAGGAAGGAGCCATGTTTCCTGGGCCCTATTGGATGTCCAATAGAAAGGAGCCATCTTTCCTATTCCCTATTGGAGGACCAATAGGAAGGATCCATGTTTCCTGGTCCCTGTTGGGGGACCAATAGGAAGGAGCCATGTTTCCTGAGCCCTATTGGAGGACCAGTGGGACATGGAGTCCATGGTCGACGTGGAGTGCGGACCCTTCCTGTTGTAAATGTGGGATCGTCGGACCTGATCCCAGTAAAAACACCCTGACCTGGAGCGGGGCCATGGAAGGGGAAGGAGAGGGGAAGGGATTCGAAGATGTTCTGAGCGGACAGGATGGGGCAGTGGCTCAGACCCTGTCCTGTCGCTCCAGCTCACACTGATGCGGTGAGGATCTCCTCTCTCTGCTGGGCCTTCATGAAATGAACTTTCTGTCCAAACCGGTCCCCACTGAGAATAGGCCCTTAATTGGGCAATAAACAGCAGGTGTACTGAGAGAGGCCAAGGGATGGCCACTGTGGGGAATGGGGCCTTACTCCAGGAGAAGGCATGCTCTGGGGTCAAGGGTTAACATCCATTGGTGGGGTAGGGCACAGGGAGGTTTACTCTGCATTTCAGTGTGCTGCACCTGGGAGTCTGTGGGGGAGAGGGAGAAAGAGGTAGGATGGAGAGATAGAGAGGGAGGGATGGAGAGAGAGAGGGGGAATGGAGAGAGAGAGGAAGGGAGAGGGAGGTGAAGAGGGAGGGAGAGAAGAAGAGGAAGTGAAATGTGCTGACGTGGCTTTCTCTGGGTGAAGACATTTACATACTGAGGGATGGGCAGTGAGACTCTCTCAGGCTGCAGGTTTATAAAGCAGGGCCCAGTGAAGGGCAGTTTATCAGTAAGCAGGCACAGGGACAGGAGGAGACACCATGATTTCACCCATCCAGCTGATCTGGCCTCTGGCATTCTGCGTCACAGGTACCAATCTCTCTCCTTCCACGTTTAATATCTCCCTGCTGTCGATTTCTGTCCAACTCTACTGACCAGTGATTGAAGGGCAAATGCTGACACCAGAGGAGAGCTCAGTGTCTCGAGCAATCTCTCATTTTACAGCGTCTTTCTGTGACAGTGCTTACATCACTTTCTTTCCCCATTTCCCCCTCAGGTATCAGTGGGGACATCATCATGACCCAGTCTCCCCCGGTGCTGTCAGTGAGTGAGGAACAGACTGCAACCATCACCTGTACCGCCAGTGCATCCGTTAGCAATGATGTTCAATGGTACCAGCAAAAAGCCGGGCAGAAACCCACTCTGCTGATTTATAAAGCAGTATCTCATTTCACTGGAACCTCCGATCGCTTCACCGGCAGTTACCAGTCCAACACGTTCACCCTGAGCATCAGCAACGTGCAGAGCGAGGATGTTGCAGACTATTACTGTGGGCAAGATAACAGCTTCCCTCTACACTGTGATACACAGCCGTACAAAAACCTCAATATACACAGCCCCACCTCCTGTACTGACTCACCCCACAGTTATATATAATATATAATAATGGACACACAGCCCCACCTCCTGTACGGTTTTACACATGACTGACACACAGCTCGATGGGAGTGATGGCAGGAATATTCAGCTGGAAGCTGCAGTGAATTGGGAAAGGATGCAGTGGGTCAGAGAGGATTTGGGGCTGTGTCTTCATCACTGAGAATCTCACAGCTCTACTCTGTACATTCAGACAGCACGGAGACACTGGGTGGTCCCTGTGTCCTCAATACAAATAATCTCACAAATCCCCCACTATTGAGAGGGCCACAACTTATAAAACCCAAAGTATAAACATGAAAGGAAAGTGAACAAGTGAAATGGTCGTGCTCGTTCCCTGCCCACCCCACACTCCAGGCCCTGCGGTGCCCATCCGTCGCAGAAGGTCTCAGGCCTACCTTGAGCTCCATCCCCAGGGTCACCGGGGTACGGTCAAAGCTCTCGAAGGGAGACAGGCTGGCAGTGCAGCCACCCCATGGGCCCCGTCCAACTGGGACCTGTGCATGGCCACCTTGGCCAGACCCAGGAGCAGGCCCACGGGGAGGCCCTCCGACCTGCCCGCTCTCCCCGCTACGGGTGGCCAGGCCCAGGAGCAGGCCCACGGGGAGGCCCTCCGACCTGCCCACTCCCCCCGCACTGGGTGACCAGGCCCAGGAATGTGGGACTGAAGTGGAGCCAGAAATCGAGGAGCAGCCCCTTCAAATAGTGGAAGAGGGGCTGCACCCTCTCACACTCCACATACACATGATTCACGGAATGAGGAAACAGGTTTCTAAAGCCGCTGAAACTCGTTATTTTATAATGATCCACGAGGAAGGCCTGTGTCAGCAACACAAACATCTCGCTTGCAGACGGAGCCCGTTGTTCGAGGGGCACAAAGAGGTGAGCCCTGTGTGACAGGGACTTTCATTCTCCAGCAATTCCGTGGCCCCAGGGTTACCGTCTGATGGGGCGGGAAGGGCAGCTGGGAGATTTGTCCCAAACACGTCGGATCCCCAACTCTCCCGGGCACTGCCACAGGCAACTCGGACACAGAGAGAGAGGGAGGGAGAGAGTGAGGGACAGGGAAAGAGAGTGAGTGAGGGACGGAGTGAGGGACAGGGAAAGAGAGAGAGTGAGTGAGTGAGGGATGGAGTGAGGGAGATGGAGGGGAAGTGAGTGAGGGAGGGAGGTGGAGGGGGAGTGGGAGAGGGGGAAAGAGTGAGAGGTAGTCAGAGAGAAACAGAATGTGTGAGAGAAAGAGAGTGAGAAAGAGAGAGAAAAAATGAGGGAGAGTGAGACGCTGAGAAAGACACAGACACACACACACACAGACAGAGAGAGGGGGAGAGAGACTGAGTGAGCCAGGGACGGAGGATAGTGTACAGCCACTGCACTGGAAGCTGTCACTGTGGCTCACGTTCGGTAAAGGAACCAAGCTCAGACTGAGTAAGTAAACCCCAATCCTCCGTTATTAACACTTTAAATACTGAATCTTTCTAAGACACAAATGTTGAATATGCGAAGGTGTTAGTTTACATATGATTACACTCGATCCTCCCGTCTTTCCTCATCTAAATCTATCAGCATAACCCTCTATTCCCTTCTCCCTCATATCCCTGTCTAGCCTCCCCTTAAATACATCGATACTATTCACTTCAATCACTCCCTGTGGTAACCAGTTCCATATTCTCACCACTTGCTGGGTAAAGAATTTTCTCCTGAATTCCCGATTGGATTTCTTGCTGACTATCTAATATTGATGGTCTCTAGTTCTGCTCTTCCCCACAAGTGGAAACACTCTCTCTGTATCCACTCTATCAAAACCTTTCCTTATGTTAAAGACCTCTATCAGGTCACCCCCTCAGCCTCAAGAGAAAAGAGCCCCAGCCTGTTCATCCTTTCCTGATATGTACACCCTCACATTTCTAGTCCCATCCTTGTCAACCTTCTCTGCACCCTCTCCAGTGCCTGTGTATGGGTTATATAATATGGTGGGGAGCTGCGGTGAATGAAAGGGTTAATTGAAGAGTGCTGTGTATGACAGGGAGCCCGGCTGTATTCCTTTACCCACACTCCCCCTTCACCCAGCAAAGTATAAGTAACGAACTGTTACCCACCGTGTGGAGGAGATCTGGACGTTGGCACACTGCGGTCCCATCCCTGCACCATCCCCGGAAATCATTCCCTAGCCTCCTGCCTGTCTCAGTGTGACAGACACGGTGTGTGAGACACGGGCAGAGTGTGGGTGTGAGTGAGTGAGCTCGCTGGGGGCAGTCTGTGCTCCTGTCACAGTCTCTGATATAACTGAGCTCAGCCTCAGCACACTGACACTCCCGAGGTCCCGCCTCCCCCAGCTCCAACTCTGATCTGTCCAGCCCCCGCTCACCTCCTGTCCAACTTCTGATCACAAACAGGGGCAGCAGGGCTCGCAATCCGGCGGCTGCAGTGCTCCAGGGTTGTGGGGAGACTCTCAGTTGCTGTTTCTGTGTCCCGAGTTCAGGCCTATATTCATCCCTCGACCTACATCGCTTAAAAATCTCAATTACCTCATTGCTGTGTGTGGGAGCTTGCTGTGCACAAATTGGTTGCCGTGTTTCCCACATTACAACAGTGACTGCACTTCAAAAATGTACTTCATTGGCTGTGAAGCACTTTGGGACATCCTCAGGTGTCAAAGGCGCTATATAAATGCAGGTGTAAAGGGAGCTTGGGGTGTGGGTTCGAATCCCCACTCCACTGAGGTTCTGTACGTGCGATTTATGAGGATGGGTGAGTAATGAGGCACCAGACACAGTGGCTAAGAGTATAAAATGGCTAATGTTGTTTATTTACAATAGTAAACACAAAGATAGAGGGCATAGGAAGAGGTCGTAAATAGCAGTAATGGCACAATCTCACTCAACAACACGAAAAATTCTCGCAACAGGGAAGGGGAAGATCAGAGGTTGAAACATTCCACCCACACACAAACCCACCTCCCACTTCCACCCTTAAGAACATAAGAACATAAAAATTAGGAACAGGAGTAGGCCATCTAGCCCCTCGAGCCTGCTCCGCCATTCAATAAGATCATGGCTGATCTGGTCGTGGACTCAGCTCCACTTACCCGCCCTCTCCCCGTAACCCTTAATTCCCTTATTGGTTAAAAATCTATCTATCTTTGACTTGAAAACATTCAATGAGCTAGCCTCAACTGCTTCCTTGGGCAGAGAATTCCACAGATTCACAACCCTCTAGAGAAGAAATTCTTTCTCAACTCGGTTTTAAATTGGCTCCTCCGTATTTTGAGGCTGTGCCCCCTAGTTCTAGTCTCCCCGACCAGTGGAAACAACCTCTCTGCCTCTATCTTTTCTATCCCTTTCATGATTTTAACTGTTTCTATAAGATCCCCCCTCATCCTTCTGAACTCCAAGGAGTAAAGACCCAGTCTACTCAATCTATCATCATAAGGTAACCCCCTCATTTCTGGAATCAGCCTAGTGAATAGTCTCTGTACCCCTTCCAAAGCTAGTATATCCTTCCTTAAGTAAGGTGATCAAAACTGCACGCAGTACTCCAGGTGCAGCCTTACCAATACCTTATACAGTTGCAGCAAGAACTCCCTGCTTTTGTACTCCATCCCTCTCGCAATGAAGGCCAACATTCCAAACACCTTCCTGATTACCTGCTGCACCTGCAAACTAACCTTTTGGGAATCATGCACAAGGACCCCCAGGTCCCTCTGCACCGCAGCATGTTGTAATTTCTCCCCATTCAAATAATATTCCCTTTTACTGTTTTTTTTCCCAAGGTGGATGACCTCACACTTTCCGACATTGTATTCCATCTGCCAAACCTTAGCCCATTCGCTTAACCTATCCAAATCTCCTTGCAGCTTCTCTGAGTCTTCTACACAACCTGCTTTCCCACTAATCTTAGTGTCATCTGAAAATGTTGTTGCACTAACTCTGTCCCCTCTTCTAGGTCATCTATGAATATTGTAAACAGTCCCAGCACCGATCCCTGTGGCACACCACTAACCACTGATTTCTAACCGGAAAAGGACCCATTTATCCCGACTCTCTGCTTTCTGTTAGCCAGCCAATTCTCTATCCATGCCAACACATTTCCACTGACTCCGCGTACCTTTATCTTCTGCAGTAACCTTTTGTGTGGCACCTTATCGAATGCCTTTTGGAAATCTAAATACACCACATCCATCGGTACACCTCTATCCACCATGCTCGTTATATCCTCAAAGAATTCCAGTAAGTTAGTCAAACATGATTTCCCTTTCATGAATACATGCTGCATCCTTTTTTACCTTCTTCCCAATTCCTGTCCTAAATTGTGTCTGTGAGGGGGTTTGGGCTACACTCACAATCCTATCAACTCTGGGGTTCTGGGGGCAATTATTTCAGGTCGGGGTCCCTCTGGGGTGGATTTTACGTTGTTGGTCAGTTCGGTTTTACTCCTCGATGTTGCGTCGGTTGCCTCTCGGTTGGCTCATAGAAACATAGAAAATAGGTGCAGGAGTAGGCCATTCGGCCCTTCGAGCCTGCACCGACATTCAATGAGTTCATGGCTGAACATACAACTTCAGTACCCCATTCCTGCTTTCTCGCCATACCCCATGATCCCCCTAGTAGTAAGGACTACATCTAACTCCTTTTTGAATATATTTAGTGAATTGGCCTCAACAACTTTCTGTGGTAGAGAATTCCATAGCTTCACCACTCTCTGGGTGAAGAAGTTTCTCCTCAACTTGGTCCTAAATGGCTTACCCCTTATCCTTAGACTGTGACCCCTGGTTCTGGACTTCCCCAACATTGGGAACATTCTTCCTGCATCTAACCTGTCTAAACCCGTCAGAATTTTAAACGTGTCAATGAGATTCCCTCTCATTCTTCTGAACTCCAGTGAACACAAGCCCAGTTGATCCAGTTTTTCTTGATATGTCAGTCCCGCCATCCCGGGAATCAGTCTGGTGAACCTTTGCTGCACTCCCTCAATAGCAACAATGTCCTTCCTCAGGTCAGGAGACCTAAACTGTACACAATACTCTAGGTGTGGCCTCACCAAGGCCCTGCACAACTGTAGTACACCTCCCTGCCCCTGTACTCAAATCCCCTCTCTATGAAGGCCAACATGCCATTTGCTTTCTTAACCGCCTGCTGTACCTGCATGCCAACCTTCAATGACTGACATACCATGACACCCAGGTCTCGTTGCACCTCCCCTTTTCCTAATCTGTCACCATTCAGATAATAGTCTGTCTCTCTGTTTTTACCACCAAAGTGGATAACCTCACATTTATCCACATTATACTTCATCTGCCATGCATTTGCCCATTCACCAAACCTATTCAAGTCACTCTGCAGCCTCATAGCATCCTCCTCGCAGCTCACACTGCCACCCAACTTAGTGTCATCCGCAAATTTGGAGATACTACATTTAATCCCCTCGTCTAAATCATTAATGTACAATGTAACCAGCTGGGGCCCCAGCACAGAACCTTGCGGTACCCCACTAGTCATTGCCTGCCATTCTGAAAAGTACCCATTTACTCCTACTCTTTGCTTCCTGTCTGCCAATGAGTTCTCAATCCATGTCAGCACACTACCCCCAATCCCACGTGCTTTAACTTTGCACATTAATCTCTTGTGTGGGACCTTCTGAAAGTCCAAATACACCACATCAACTGGTTCTTCCTTGTCCACTCTCCTGGAAACATCCTCAAAAAAATTCCAGAAGATTTGTCAAGCATGATTTCCCTTTGACAAATCCATGCTGACTTGGACCTATCATGTCACCTCTTTCTAAATGCGCTGCTATGACATCCTTAAGAATTGATTCCATCATTTTACCCAGTACCGATACCAGGCTGACCGATCTATAATTCCCTGTTTTCTATTTCCCTTCTTTTTTAAAAAGTGGGGTTGCATTGGCTACCCTCCACTCCATAGGAACTGATCCAGACTCTATGGAATGTTGGAAAATGACTGTCAATGCATCCACTATTTCCAAGGCCACCTCCTTAAGTACCCTGGGATGCAGACCAACAGGCTCTGGTGATTTATCGGCCTTCAATCCCATCAATTTCCCCAACACAATTTCCCGACTAATAAGGATTTCCCTCAGTTCCTCCTTCTTACTAGACCCTCTGACCCCTTTTATATCCGGAAGGTTGTTTGTGTCCGCCTTAGTGATTAACGAACCAAAGTACTTGTTCAATTTGTCTGCCATTTCTTTGTTCCCCATTATGATGTCCCCTGATTCTGACTGCAGGGAACTTACGTTTGTCTTGACTAACCTTTTTCTCTTTACATATCAATAGAAGCTTTTGCAATCCGTCTTAATGTTCCCTGCAAGCTTCCTCTCGTACTCCATTTTCCCTGCCCTAATCAAACCCTATGTCCTCCTCTGCTGAGTTCTAAATTTCTCCCAGTCCCTAGGTTCGCTGCTATTTCTGGCCAATTTGTATGCCTCTTCTTTGGCTTTAATACTATCCCTGATTTCCCTTGATAGCCACGGTTGAGCCACCTTCCCTTTTTTATTTTTACACCAGACAGGGATGTATAATTGCTGTAGTTCATCCATGCAGTCTCTAAATGTCTGCCATTGCCCATCCACTGTCAACCCATTAAGTATCATTCGCCAATCTATCCTAGCCAATTCACGCCTCATACCTTCAAAGTTACCCTTCTTTACGTTCTGGACCATGGTCTTTGAATTAACTGTTTCTTTCTAGAAACATAGAAACATAGAAACATAGAAAATAGGTGCAGGAGCAGGCCATTCAGCCCTTCTAGCCTGCACCGCCATTCAATGAGTTCATGGCTGAACATGAAACTTCAGTACCCCCTTCCTGCTTTCTCGCCATAACCCTTGATCCCCCGAGTAGTAAGGACTTCATCTAACTCCCTTTTGAATATATTTAGTGAATTGGACTCAACTACTTTCTGTGGTAGAGAATTCCACAGGTTCACCACTCTCTGGGTGAAGAAGTTTCTCCTCATCTCGGTCCTAAATGGCTTACCCCTTATCCTTAGACTGTGTCCCCTGGTTCTGGACTTCCCCAACATTGGGAACATTCTTTCTGCATCTAACCTGTCTAAACCCGTCAGAATTTTAAATGTTTCTATGAGGTCCCCTCTCATTCTTCTGAACTCCAGTGAATACAAGCCCAGTTGATCCAATCTTTCTTGATAGGTCAGTCCCGCCATCCCGGGAATCAACCTGGTGAACCTTCGCTGCACTCCCTCAATAGCAAGAACGTCCTTCCTCAAGTTAGGAGACCAAAACTGTACACAATACTCCAGGTGTGGCCTCACCAAGGCCCTGTACAACTGTAGCAACACCTCCCTGCCCCTGTACTCAAATCCCCTCGCTATGAAGGCCAACATGCCATTTGCTTTCTTAACCGCCTGCTGTACCTGCATGCTAACCTTCAATGACTGATGTACCATGACACCCAGGTCTCGTTGCACTTCCCTTTTCCTAATCTGTCACCATTCAGATAATAGTCTGTCTCTCTGTTTTTACCACCAAAGTGGATAACCTCACATTTATCCACATTATACTTCATCTGCCATGCATTTGCCCACTCACCTAACCTATCCAAGTCACTCTGCAGCCTAATAGCATCCTCCTCGCAGCTCACACTGCCACCCAACTTAGTATCATCCGCAAATTTGGAGATACTGCATTTAATCCCCTCGTCTAAATCATTAATGTACAATGTAAACAGCTGGGGCCCCAGCACAGAACCTTGCGGCACTCCACTAGTCACTGCCTGCCATTCTGAAAAGTACCCGTTTACTCCTACTCTTTGCTTCCTGTCTGACAACCAGTTCTCAATCCACGTCAGCACACTACCCCCAATCCCATGTGCTTTAACTTTGCACATTAATCTCTTGTGTGGGACCTTGTCGAAAGCCTTCTGAAAGTCCAAATATACCACATCAACTGGTTCTCCTTTGTCCACTTTACTGGAAACATCCTCAAAAAATTCCAGAAGATTTGTCAAGCATGATTTCCCTTTCACAAATCCATGCTGACTTGGACCTATCATGTCACCATTTTCCAGATGCACTGCTATGACATCCTTAATAATTGATTCCATCATTTTACCCACGACTGAGGTCAGGCTGACCGGTCTATAATTCCCTGTTTTCTCTCTCCCTCCTTTTTTAAAAAGTGGGGTTACATTGGCTCCCCTCCACTCCATAGGAACTGATCCAGAGTCAATGGAATGTTGGAAAATGACTGTCAATGCATCCGCTATTTCCAAGGCCACCTCCTTAAGTACTCTAGGATGCAGTCCATCAGGCCCTGGGGATTTATCGGCCTTCAATCCCATCAATTTCCCCAACACAATTTCCCGACTAATAAAGATTTCCCTCAGTTCCCCCTCCTTACTAGACCCTCTGACCCCTTTTATATCCGGAAGGTTGTTTGTATCCTCCTTAGTGAATACCGAACCAAAGTACTTGTTCAATTGGTCTGCCATTTCTTTGTTCCCCGTTATGACTTCCCCTGATTCTGACTGCAGGGGACCTACGTTTGTCTTCACCAACCTTTTTCTCTTTACATACCTATAGAAACTTTTGCAATCCGCCTTAATGTTCCCTGCAAGCTTCTTCTCGTACTCCATTTTCCCTGCCCTAATCAAACCCTTTGTCCTCCTCTGCTGAGTTCTAAATTTCTCCCAGTCCCCAGGTTCGCTGCTATTTCTGGCCAATTTGTATGCCACTTCCTTGGCTTTAATACTATCCCTGATTTCCCTAGATAGCCACGGTTGAGCCACCTTCCCTTTTTTATTTTTACGCCAGACAGGAATGTACAATTGTTGTAATTCATCCATGCGGTCTCTAAATGTCTGCCATTGCCCATCCACAGTCAACCCCCTAAGTATCATTCGCCAATCTATCCTAGCCAATTCACGCCTCATACCTTCAAAGTTACCCTTCTTTAAGTTCTGGACCATGGTCTCTGAAATTACTGTTTCATTCTCCATCCTAATGCAGAATTCCACCATATTATGGTCACTCTTCCCCAAGGGGCCTCGCACAATGAGATTGCTAATTAATCCTCTCTCATTGCACAACACCCAGTCTAAGATGGCCTCCCCCCTAGTTGGTTCCTCAACATATTGGTCTAGAAAACCATCCCTTATGCACTCCAGGAAATCCTCCTCCACCGTATTGCTTCCAGTTTGGCTAGCCCAATCTATGTGCATATTAAAGTCACCTATTATAACTGCTACACCTTTATTGCATGCACCCCTAATTTCCTGTTTGATGCCCTCCCCAACATCCCTATTACTGTTTGGAGGTCTGTACACAACTCCTACTAACGTTTTTTGCCCTTTGGTGTTCTGCAGCTCTACCCATATAGATTCCACATCATCCAAGCTGATGTCTTTCCTAACTATAGCATTAATCTCCTCTTTAACCAGCAATGCTACCCCACCTCCTTTTCCTTTTATTCTATCCTTCCTGAATGTTGAATACCCCTGAATGTTGAGTTCCCAGCCCTGATCATCCTGGAGCCACGTCTCCGTAATCCCAATCACATCATATTTGTTAACATCTATTTGCACAATTAATTCATCCACCTTATTGCGGATACTCCTTGCATTAAGACACAAAGCCTTCAGGCTTGTTTTATTAACACCCTTTGTCCTTTTAGAATTTTGCTGTACAGTGGCCCTTTTTGTTCTTTGCCTTGGGTTTCTCTGCCCTCCACTTTTCCTCATCTCCTTTCTGTCTTTTGCTTTTGTCTCCTTTTTGTTTCCCTCTGTCTCCCTGCATTGGTTCCCATCCCCCTGCCATATTAGTTTAAATCCTCCCCAACAGCACTAGCAAACACTCCTCCTAGGACATTGGTTCCTAGGACATTGGTTCCGGTCCTGCCCAGGTGCAGACCGTCAGGTTTGTACTGGTCCCACCTCCCCCAGAACCGGTTCCAATGCCCCAGGAATTTGAATCCCTCCCTGCTGCACCACTGCTCAAGCCACGTATTCATCTGCGCTATCCTGCGATTCCTACTCTGACTATCACGTGGCACTGGTAGCAATCCCGAGATTACTACTTTTGAGGTCCTACTTTTTAATTTAGCTCCTAGCTCCTTAAATTCGTTTCGTAGGACCTAATCCCTTTTTTTACCTATGTCGTTGGTACCAATGTGCAGCACAACAACTGGCTGTTCTCCCTCCCATTTCAGAATGTCCTGCACCCGCTCCGAGACATCCTTGACCCTTGCACCAGGGAGGCAACATACCATCCTGGAGTCTCGGTTGCGGCCGCAGAAACGCCTATCTATTCCCCTCACAATTGAATCCCCTATCACTATCGCTCTCCCACTCTTTTTCTTGCCCTCCTGTGCAGCAGAGCCAGCCACGGTGCCATGAACTTGGCTGCTGCTGCCCTCCCCTGATGAGTCATCTCCCTCAACAGTACCCAAAGCGGTGTATCTGTTTTGCAGGGGGATGACCACAGGGGACCCCTGCACTACCTTCCTTGCACTACTCTTTCTGCTGGTCTTCCATTCCCTATCTGGCTGTGGACCCTTTCCCTGCGGTAAGACCAACTCACTACACGTGCTACTCACGTCATTCTCAGCATCGTGGATGCTCCAGAGTAAATCCACCCTCAGCTCCAATTCCGCAACGCGGACCATCAGGAGCCGGAGGTGGACACACTTCCCGCACACGTAGTCGTCAGGGACACCGGAAGTGTCCCTGAGTTCCCACATGGTACAGGAGGAGCATAACACCCGACCGAGCTCTCCTGCCATGTCTTAACCCTTAGATACACTTAAACTGGTAATAACAATGTTAAAAGTTACTGACCAATATAAGAAGAAAAAGAAAAACTACTCACCAATCACCAGCCAATCACTTACCCCCTAGGCTGTGACGTCACCTTTGTATCTTTGCCTTCTCCCTGTAGCTGCACCGGCACGCCTCTCGCCGACCCCGGACTCGCGCTGCTCCGAGCTCCCGCCTCCTCGACTGAATGCTCGAACTGCTCGACTCCCGCTGGCCTTTATAGGCCTCTCGCCGACCCCGGACTCGCGCTGCTCCGAGCTCCCGCCTCCTCGACTGAATGCTCGAACTGCTCGACCCCCGCTGGCCTTTATAGGCCTCTCGCCGACCCCGGACTCGCGCTGCTCCGAGCTCCCGCCTCCTCGACTGACTGCTCGAACTGCTCGACTCCCGCTGGCCTTTATAGGCCTCTCGCCGACCCCGGACTCGCGCTGCTCCGAGCTCCCGCCTCCTCGACTAATGTAGAATTCCTCCAAATTATGGTCACTCTTCCCCAAGGGGCCTCGCACAACGAGATTGCTAATTAATCCTCTCTCATTGCACAACATCCAGTCTAAGATGGCCTCCCCCCTAGTTGGTTCCTTAACATATTGGTCTAGAAAACCATCCCTTATGCACTCCAGGAAATCCTCCTCCACCGTATTGCTTCCAGTTTGTTTAGCCCAATCTATGTGCATATTAAAGTCACCCATAATAATTGCTGCACCTTTATTGCATGCACCCCTAATTTCCTGTTTGATGCCCACCCAAGCAAAAAGCTGATGGAGTTAAGCACACTTTCCCCAGAGCGAGGGCCCTGTGAAGAGCTGACTCAACTCCCCTTTAACTCAACTCATCCACAACGAAAACTGACTCCCACCTTCTTAACTCAACTCTACAACTCAATGCAAAAGCTGACTCCAACCTCCAACCTCCAAAACCTCCAACCTCCAACCCCCAACCTCCAACACCTCCAACCTCCCACCCCAACCTCCAACAACCCTTGTGTGTTTTTGCAGCTTTTCTTATAGTCTGTTCATCTTCGCGCCAAAACTGTATGCCATTGTCTTGGGTCTTCCTTGAATAAAATGGGGTGTGAATGGCAGTTCGATGTGTATCGATCTGTCTGGAATGGGAGATTAGCCACACCTCCTGTATCCTGTCGCTCGCTGATGGGGTGAATGAAGATGATTGTTAACTATCTTGACAGATGTGCCACTCTGTCTGAGCTGGCCAAAATGATTGCATCAGACCTGTGGGCCTTTGTTTAATTATTCAACTGATAACCATTCTGTTGCCTTGTGTATTACTTACTGGGGAGGTTTTGCCTGGACATGTTGCCTCTTCTGTGAGGTTTTTACACAAAAAGCTGGAGAAATGTCCTTTCAAAATATAAAGTTGCCTTGTATCCATTTTCCTGGAAGAACAGAATGTACACTCCTCTCCCCCCACCGTAGCTGGCTCATCCCCCGTCCGGTTCCGTGTTGGTACTGTACAGGGTGGCCAGAGTCCCATCATCCTCCGCGGTTTACAGGCTGTTGGCTGCAGTTGGTCATTTTAAACAAGGCATCTTCCCATTCTCCCTGCCACATGTCTCCGTGGTTGGTTTTGCAGAACCTTACATATGTACTATAATGAATTTGGTGAAGGGTATTGGTTGAGAAACATTTTTACATTTTCAGTATTGTATTGATTCCAAATGTATGAATACCATTGGTGTATTTTAATGTTTTATCGTGGGTTTAGGTATGATTTGGGGAAGATTGGCTCTGTGAGAGGGAAAAGGTTTTGCTTCACATTTTGAAAACATCCTGAGACAGAGTG
Source organism: Pristiophorus japonicus (assembly GCF_044704955.1). Classification (NCBI taxonomy): domain Eukaryota; kingdom Metazoa; phylum Chordata; class Chondrichthyes; family Pristiophoridae; genus Pristiophorus; species Pristiophorus japonicus. The sequence continues at coordinate 690,263 of NW_027251843.1, forward strand.
TTTTAACGGGGGACTGTAAGGTTCTGCAAAACCAACCACGGAGACATGTGGCAGGGAGAATGGGAAGATGCCATGTTTAAAATGACCAATTCGACCAGCAACACAGGACGTTACCTCAGTGCCCGGTCCACTTTCCCCATCCACTTACCACATTCTTACAGGTAAACGGGCTCAACACCGGCCCTCGGCCGATGAAATGTCTCCCCTCTACACCACAGGCTGTCCGTCATCTGTTCCCCATCTCATTCCTGAAGGCACTACCTCTGGCTGGGGCACAGCTCCCCTCCCCACGTGGGCTCACTGTCCCAGTGTGAGCCCAGAGACTGAGCTCCGCAAGTGGGCTCACTGTTCCAGTGTGAGCCCAGAGACTGAGCCCTATAGGTTACGGCACTTCAAGTGTACATCCAAGTACTTCTTAAATGTGGTGAGGGTTTCTGCCTCTACCACCCTTTCAGGCAGTGAGTTCCAGACCCCCACCACCCTCTGGGTGAAGACATTTCCCCTCAAATACCCACATAAACATTCCACTAATTACTTTAAATCTATGCCATGGTTGTTCACCAGTCTGCTAAGGGAAATAGAGCCTTCCTATCCACTCTATATTGGCCCCTCATAATTTTATACACCTCAATAAGGTCTCCCTCAGCCTCCTCTGTTCCACGGAAAGCACTACAGCAGATCCAATCTTTCCTAATTGCTAAAATTTTCCAATCCAGGCAACATCCTCGTAAATCTGCCTGTGTGCAATTGGTTGTAAAGCACCTTGGGGCGTCCTGAGGCTGCAAAAGGCGCTATATAAATTCAAGGCTTTCTTTCATTGAAGTGGGTGGGCCCTGATCCTGACCCTCGCCCATTGTCCGCGCACTCTGACCTTCCAGGAGGTCACAGGATCATTGGGAGCAGTGACCCTGCCTGACCCCGGTACACTGAGGCTAATTGTATCCTCACCCTGGGCCTCACGTGGGTGGGGTGGCTTGACCCATCCACCTCCATGGCACGAACCTGGTATTGCAGTACTTCCAGGAATGGTGCTTGGGCTCTAGGCCTTTTGGCTAAGAGCATTAGCGCAGGGTGATCCTTGATGTGTGCAAGGTGACCTCTGGCGTTTGTGATCTGACAAAGAATTGGAAAGATTGGCGACGAAAAATTTTAAAAAAAGGCCTCACCCGGTGCTGGGCCGCAAGCTTTTAAATGCAATCTAGAAGCTTCTACACCGACACCCAACATGAAGCCTTGCTGAAGTGTGTTTATACAAGTGTGCCGCAATATTCCCGGATAAAGTTCTCCCGATCTGTGTGTGATCTGAGCTTTCTCACTGCTGAGCCTGTTTCCCCTGTATCCACCCAGCAACAGTTCGAGCTTCCTGCCAGTGAACAGCGTCTTAACGGGACACTCAGTCTTTACCGACTCTTACTGTTAACCATTTCAGTGCTGAATGTGTGCCAACCCTGCACTGCAGATGTTTATACAACAGTCCAATATGATTTTGAGTATCAGCTGTGGCTCAGTGCGTTGCACTCTCGCCTCTGAGTCAGAAGGTTGTGGGTTCAAGTCCCACTCCAAGGACTTGAGCACAAGAATCTACGCTGACACTCCAGTGCAGTGCTGAGGGAGTACTGCACTGTTGGAGGTGCCGTCTTTCAGATGAGACATTAAACCGAGGCCCTGTCTGCCCTCTCAGGTGGATGTAAAAGATCCCATGCCACTATTTCAAAGAAGAGCAGCGGAGTTCTCCCCGGTGTCCTGGTCAATATTTATCCCTCAACCAACATAACAGAAGAACAGATTATCAGGTCGTTATCACATCGATGTTTGTGGGAGCTTGCTGTGCGCAGATTGGCTGCTGTGTTTCCCACATTACAACAGTGACTATACTTCATTGGCTGTAAAGCACTTTGAGATGTCTGCTGGTTTTGAAAAGCGCGATATAAATGAAAGACTTTTTTTTTAATCACTTTAAGATCAAACGCATTTATATTTAGATTAAACTTATCAAGTGAGGCAAAGAAGATTAAGAATTAGTGATGCTCGTCTCGAATAGTTAATCGCCAGCCAGGAGTTCATTAACCCAGCTCTCCGTTTTCAGTTGTGAATTATCCCCACACGGAAACAGCCACAGTGACAGACGCATACATGCAACACACGCAACACACACACACACAAACACACACACTAATATACACCTATTAAGCATCTTTCTCCTCCCTTTCAGGCCGAGGGAAGACACCACCCACGCTGACCCTGCTGCCCCCCTCCACGGAGGAGGTCACGACCAAGGGCACTGCCACCCTGGTGTGCCTCGCCGATCACTTCTACCCCGATGCGGTGGGGGTGGAGTGGAAGAAGGACGGGGCGACCATTTCGGCCGGGGTCCAGACCAGCGACTACCTGCGAGCTTCGGACAACACCTACAGTGTCAGCAGCCTGCTGACCCTCTCTGGCTCCGACTGGGAGTCCAACGCCAGCTTCTCCTGCAGCCTCACCCACGAGAGCCTCTCCTCTCCCCTCAGCAAGGGAGTCAGGAGAGCAGAATGTGCGTAGTGTGTCAGGGACAGTCCGCGGGGGAGACGCAACTTTAAATAGAACAGGGGGTGAGCCGGGAGGGCAAAGGTCATTGTCAGCACTGCATTTCTACTCTCTTCCTTCTCGGGACTGGGTCAGGGAAAGCATCTGAGGGTCAGGGGGTAAGGCACGTTATTGGGGCAGTGTTGAGGGAGTTTTACTCTGTTTATAACCCGTGCTGTACCTGCCCTGGGAGTGTTTGATGGGACAGTGTTGATTCGTGCTGCCAAGTAAAACCTCTCGAAGATGCTGAAGACTGTCAGCAGAGTAAAACTAATGTTAAACTGCGAAGTGCCGCTTCAGTAAGCAGACCCCCTCCATGCTCACCCTGCTGTTACAATTCAAGATTGTGTCCCCGTTTAAAGGGGCAGGATTCTCACGGTGTGGAGAAAATCCCCACAACTGTTTTAATAAAGCTGCATTCTCCCTGTGAATGTCTCCAGCTCGCTCTCGCTGGGCTGTTTATTCAAGTCTTGTTTCTGTAAATGTGAATCTGTAAAAGGCAATAAACGTGAATAATATTCAGTCTGTGTCTGGCGAGTGCTTTGGAAATGTCCCACCTCCCCCTCAGCTGGATTGGCTGCATTTCAGTAAGTGTCTGTCCTGATTGGCTGGGTGTGCTGTCAATCAATGGCACATCAGCAGGAGATTTGATTCAAAGCCAATTTTTCAATCATTTTAAAACGATCGATTTTAGCTCGAACCCCTGGAGTGCACAAGATTAAACACAGAGGCACTAAAAGCTGCTGGGATTAAACTCTCCCAGTCTGAGCATTGGCTCTCACTTTGCACACTGGGGGTGTTGGGGCAGCCCCCGATGGTGGGATCGCACTGTGCACTCTGTGCTGACTGCTGGGGGCAATCTGGGGGCAGGAGGCCACAGTCACAACGTTGCATTCTCTCTCCTTAACGTGTGGCTCGTGGCAGCAGCACAAAACTGTACCGAGTGAGGCCTCAGCTTAGGGAGAGGAGCAGTCAGTGTATCACCGTGTACATGTCCCTGAGTGTTAGTGTGGCTTACCCAGCACCGCCTGTAGGTGTGTGTGTGTGTGTGTGACTGTTCCCCAGCACCGTCTGTAGGTGTGTGTGTGTTGTGTGTGTGACTGTTCCCCAGCACCGTCTGTAGGTGTGTGTGTGTTGTGTGTGAGACTGTTACCCAGCACCGCCTGTAGGTGTGTAAGTGCGTGTGTGTGTGTGACTGTTACCCAGCACTGACTGTAGGTGTGTGTTAGTGACTGCTACCCAGCACTGTTATGTCCGCCTGAGGAGATGCTCCAGCTCCTGGGGGAGTCGGGGGTCGTTAGGGGGCTGGGGGGAGGAGGGTTGGGGAGCGGGGGGGGCGTGGAGGGTAGACCAAGGGAGTGATCGGGGGCTGACCTTGTGGGAACGGGGGGGAACCTGGGCGATCGGGTGTGGGGGTTCTCAGGGGGGGTCTCACCAATACCCTGTACAGTTGTAGCAGGACTTCCCTACTTTTATACTCCCCCCTGCCCCCCCTCTGCCCCTTACAATAAAGGCCAATATTCCATTTGCTTTCCTGATCACTTGTTGTACCGCATACTAACTTTTTGTGTTTCATGCACAAGGACCCTCAGGTCCCTCTGTACTGCAACAGTTTGCAATTTTTTTCCAATTAAAAAATAAATTGCTTTCCTGCCAAAGTGGATTACATCACATTTTCCCACATTATACTCCATCTTCCAACTCATTTAGCCCGTCTATATCCCTTTTGCAGATTTTTTGTGTCCTCACAATTTGCTTTCCCACCCATCATCATAGGCAGTCCCTCAGAATCGAGGAAGACTTGCCTCTACTCGTAGAATGAGTCGTTAGGTGGCTGAACAGTCCCTGCCACAGGTGGGACATAGAGTTGTTGAGGGTAAGGGAGGGTGGGACAGGTTTGCCGCGCGTTCCTTCCATTGCCTGTGCTTGGGTTCTGCATGCTCTCGGCGATGAGACTCGAAGTGCTCAGCGCCCTCCAGGATACACTTCCTCCACTTAGGGAGGTCTTTGGCCAGGACTCCCAGGTGTCAGTGGGGATGTTGAACTTTATCAGGGAGGCTTTGAGGGTGTCCTCGTAATATTCCTCTGCCCATCTTTGGCTTGTTTGCTGTGAAGGAGTTCCAAGGAGAGCGCTTGCTTTGGGAGTCTCATGTCTGGCATGTGGACAATGTGGCCTGCCTAGCAAAGCTGATCAATGTGGTCAGTGCTTCAATACTGGGGATGTTGGCCTGGTCGAGGACAATAATGTTGGTGCGTCTGTCCTCCCAGCAAACTTGGTTACTTTACACTCGGTCCCTTCGTCATTAATAGAGATTGTAAATAATTGAGGCCCCAGCACTGATCCCCGTGGCACCCCACAAGTTACCATTTGGCAACGGGAAAATGACCCATTTATTCTGACTCCCTGTTTTCTGTTAGTTAGCCAATCCTCGATAAATGCTAATATATTACCCCCAACCCCGTGAACTTTTATCTTGTGCCTTTTATGTGGCACCTTATCGAATGCCTTCTGGAAATCCAAATACACCACATCCACTGGTTACCTTTTATCTACCCTGCTTGTTACATCCTCAAAGAATTCCAGAAAATTTGTCAAACATGATTTCCCTTTCATAAAACCATGCTGACTCTGCTTGATTGAACAATGCTTTTCCAAATGTCCTGCTACTGCTTCCTTAATAATGGACTCCAGCATTTTCCCAATGACAGATGTTAGACTAACTGGTCTATAGTTTCCTACTTTCTGTCTGCCTCCTTTTTTAAATAGGGGCGTTACATTTGCTGTGCGTGCTTTGCAGAGGGCGTTAAAAGGAGCGGCGACATCCAGAATACCAGATTTTGCCTCAATTCAACAGCAACTTGTAATTATATAGCGCCTTTAACGTAGTGAAAGGTCCCAAGGCACTTCCCAGGAGTATTATGAGATACAAACTTTGACACCAAGTCACATAAAAAGAAATTAGTGTCGGTGACCAAAGAGGTAGGTTTTAAGGAGCGTCTTGAAGGAGGAAAGAGGGGTAGAGAGGCGAAGAGATTTAGGGAGGGAGTTCCAGAGCTTGGAGTCTCGGCAACAGAAGGCACGGCCACCAATGGTTGAGCGATTATAATCAGGGATGCTCAGGAGGGAAGAACTGGAGGAGCAGACATCTCGGGGGGTTGTGGGGCTGGAGGAGATTACAGAGATAGGGAGGGGCGAGGCCATGAAGGATGTGAATTTAAAAATCGAGGCGCTGCTTAACCGGAAGCTAATGTAGGTCAGCGGGGGTGATGGGTGAGCGGGACTTGGTGCGAATTAACCCCTCCCCCCCAGGAATAGGCCTCTTGTCCTGCCACACCGCGCCCCCCACCCCCACCTACTTTCCTGCACTGCCCCCAAATCCCTTGATTCCCTTAATTTTCAAAAATCTATCGATCTCTGTCTTGAATATACTCAAGGACTGAGCCTCCACAGCCCTCTGGGGTAGAGAATTCCAGAGATTCACCACCCTCTGAATGAAGAGGTTTCTCCTCATCTCAGTCCTAAATGGCCGACCCCTTATTCTGAGACAGTGACACCTGGTTCTGGACTTCCCAGCCAGAGGAAACATCCTCCCTGCATCTACCCTGTCAAGCCCTGTCAGAATTGGGTATGTTTCAATGGGATCATCTCTTATTCTTCTAAACTCTAGAGAGTATAGGCCTTGGAACTTGTGGAACCAAGGCGGGTGGATGGAGTTCAGATACAGATGAGCCATGATCTGATTGAATGGGGGAACAGGCTCGAGGGGCTGAATAGCCTCCTCCTGTTCATTGTATACAGCAGCAGCTGTGTACCTCCACAACCTCATCTTGACTTTTATCAGTCGCATCAGAGCCTTGATTCCCTCACCAGGAGGCTGGAGTTTCCAGATCAATGTCCAGCTGATCGATGTCATGAGTCAGACTCAGTGAGTGCTGTCAGTGGGTGGAAAAGCTGCTCTAACTGCAGCCTTGTTCTAATGCATTTGGGAAGGGGCAACAAGGCAAGGGAATACACAATAAATGGGAAGGTACTGAGAGAGGTGGAGGAACGGAGGGACTTTGGAGTGCATGTCCACAGATCCCTGAAGGTAGCAGGCCAGGTCGATAAGATGGTTAAAAAGGCACTCAGAATACTTGATTTTATTAGCCGAGGCATAGAATACAAGAGCTGGAAGGTTATTCTTGAACTGTATAAAACTCTAGTTAGGCCACAGCTAGAGTACTGCGTGCAGTTCTGGTCACCACATTACCGGAAAGATGTGATTACACGAGAGAGGGTACAGAAGAGACTCACGAGGATGTTGCCAGGACTGGAGAATTTTAGCTATGAGGAAAGATTGGATCTGTTGGAGGTGTTTTCCTTGGAACAGAGGAGGCTGAGGGGAGACATTATTGAGGTGTATAAAATGATTAGTGGGCGAGATAGAGTGGATAGAATAGACCTATTTCCCTTAGCAGAGGAGTCAACAACCAGGGGACATAGATTTAAAGTAATTGGTGGAAGGTTTAGAGGGGAGATGAGGAAACAATTCTTCACCCAGAGGGTGGTGGGGGTCCGGAACTCACTGCCTGAAAGGGTGGTAGAGGCAGAAACCCTCACCACATTTAAAAAGTACTTGGATGTGCCCTTAAAGTGCCGTAACCCACAGGGCTACGGACCCAGAGCTGGAAAGTGGGATTAGGCTGGGTAGCTCTTTGTTGCCCGGCGCGGACACGATGTGCTGAAAGGCCTCCTTCCGTGCTGTAATTTTCTGTGATTCTATGATCGTGCTGGTGGTGTTGACCACTTTAAAAGTCGCAGCATACATTTTATTGAAACTATTTCCATGCCCGGTTTCCCCGCTGCCAATAATTGGATCAATCGATGCTGTAGCGCCCCCTTGTGGTACATCTATATGGGCTCCACCCAAACCGCTGCTTTCAATCCTTGAACCCACATTGCCTAAGCTAGCTGGAGCTCCGCTCCTTAATCACAGCATCTCACAGCATAGAGGGAGGCCATTCGGCCCATCAAACCTGTGCTGGCTCTTTGAAAGAGATTTGGACTACAATGCCTGGACTAATGATCCAGAGACACGAGTTCAAATCCCACCACGGCAGCTGGGAAATTTAAATTCATTTAATTAAATAAATCTGGAATAAAAAGCTAGTGTCAGTAATGGTGACCATGAAACTGCCGGATTGTCGTAAAAACCCATCTACCTGGCCTGCTACCTTCAGGGATCTGTGGACATGCAAACCCAGGTCACTTTGTTCCTCTACATCTCTCAGTGTCCTACCATTCAATGTGTATTCGCTTGCCTTGTTCGACCTCCCCAAATGCATTACCTCACACTTATCCGGATTAAATTCCATTTGCCACTGTTCTGCCCACCTGACCATTTCATTGATATATTCCTGCAGTCTGCAGCTTTCTTCTTCATTATCAGCCACTCAGCCGATTTTACTAGCATCTGTAAACTTCTACATCATATCCCCAATCTTCAAGTCTAAATCATTGATATATACCACAAAAAACAAGGGACCCGGCATTGAGCCCTGCGGGACCCCACTGGAAACAGCCTTCCAGTCACAAAAACACCCATCAGCCATAAACTTTTGCTCCCGGCCTCTGAGACAATTTCAGCTCCAACTTGCCACTTTGCCCTGGATCCCATGCACTTTTATTTTCATGACCAATCTGCCATGTGGGACCTTATCATACATCATACAAACCACACACAGATTACCTTTAAGGTCCCTAATAGGCCTGTCTCTGTCTTTAATTATCCTCCTGCTCTTAATGTATTTATAAAACATCTTTGGGTTTTCCTTGATTTTACTTGCCAAAATGTTTTCATGCTCTCTCTTTGCTTTCCTAATTTCCTTTTTAATTGCACCCCTGCACTTTCTATACCCCTCTAAAGTTCCTGCAGTATTAGAAACATAGAAACATAGAAAATAGGTGCAGGAGTAGGCCATTCGGCCCTTCTAGCCTGCACCGCCATTCAATGAGTTCATGGCTGAACATTCAACTTCAGTACCCCATTCCTGCTTTCTCGCCATACCCCTTGATCCCCCTAGTAGTAAGGACCTCATCTAACTCCTTTTTGAATATATTTAGTGAATTGGCCTCAACAACTTTCTGTGGTAGAGAATTCCACAGGTTCACCACTCTCTGGGTGAAGAAGTTCCTCCGCATCTCGGTCCTAAATGGCTTACCCCTTATCCTTAGACTGTGACCTCTGGTTCTGGACTTCCCCAACATTGAGCCCTCGGTATCTGTCATAAGCCTCCCTTTTTTACTTTATCCTAACTGTATTTCCCTTGACATGCAGGGCCACTAGATTTGTTAGTCCCACCCTTTTTCTTTCAGAGAACAGACTTACTCTGAAATCACAGGATTTCCTCCTTGAATGCCTCCCACTGCTCTGACACTGATTTACCTTCAACTAGCCGTTTCCAGTCCACTTTGGCCAAATCTCATCTCAGCTCAGCAAAATTGGCTTTTCCCCAGTTGATAACTTTTATTCCTGGTCTATCTTTGTCCTTTTCCATAACTATCCTAAATCTAACTGAATTATGATCACTGGCACCAAAATGCTCTCCCCCACTGATACCCCTTCCACCTGCCCCTCTTCATTCCCCAAAACCAAGTCAAGAACCGTCCACTCCCTTGTTGGGCTTGTTACACACTGGCTAAAAAAATTCTCCTGAATGCATTTTAGGAATTCCGCACCCTCTATATCTTTCACACTAATTTTATCCCAGTTACCATTAGGGTAGTTGAAATCCCCTACTATAACTGCCCTATAGTTTTTGCACTTGTCAGAAATGTGCCTACATATTTGCTCTTCTCTCTCCCTCTGACTGTTTGGGGGTCTATAGTACACTCCCAGCAGTGTGATTACCCCTTTTTCATTCTTCAATTCGATCTATATGGCCTCATTTGATGATCCTTCCGACATATCATCCCTCCTCACAGCTGTAATTGTTCCTTTCAATTGTTTCACAACTGCGAACTCCTCCTTTTTTATCCCCCTCTCTATCCCATCAGGAAAGGCTGTAACCAGGAATGTTGAGCTGCCATACCTGCCCTTCTTTCAGCCATGTCTCAGTAATAGCTATAATATCGTACTCCCAAGTGTCTATCTGTGCTCTCAGCTCATCTGCCTTATTCCCTATACTCCTTGCTTGAAGTATATACATTGAGCACTGCCAAACTGCCTTGTTGTCTATTTTCTAGGTTTCTTTCCTCTGTCTTCCAAATTCAATTTCTCCTTTTCTGCTTTCCAATTCCAGCTTTGCTTCTCTCCCCACTGAATCTATTCTCCGGTTCCCATCCCCCTGCCAAGCTAGTTTAAACCCTCCCAAACAGCACCAGCAAACATCCCCGCAAGAATATTGATTCCAGCTCTGTTGAGATGCAACCCGTCCGGTTTGTACAGATTCTACCTCCCACAGAAACAGTCCCAATGCCTCAGGAAACTAAAGCCCTCCGTCCTGCACCATCTCTCCAGCCACGCATTCATCTGCTCTATCCTCCTATTTCTGTACTCACTAGCACGTGGCACTGGGAGTAATCCGGAGATTACTACCTTTAGGTCTTGCTTTTTATTCTCTCTCCTTGCTCCCTAAACTCTGCCTGTAGGACCTCATCTCTCTTTCTACCTATGTCATTGGTACCGATATGGACCACAACATCTGGCTGTTCACCCTCACCCCTCAGAATGTACTGCAGCCACTCAGTGACATCCTTGACCCTGGCACCAGGCAGGCAACATACCATCCTGGAGTCACGTCTGCGGCCGCAGAAATGCCTGTCTGTTCCCCTAACTATCGAATCCCCTACCACTATTGCTCTTCCACTCTTCTTCCTCCCCCCTGTGCAGCTGAGCCACCTATGGTGTCATGGACTTGGCTCTGGCTGCACTTCCTAGAGGCGCCATCGCCCCCACCAGTACTCAGAACACAATACTGGTTGGATAGCGAGATGGACTCAGGGGACTCCTGCACTACCTGCCTGGACCTCCTCTTCTGTCTGGTGGTCACCCATTCCCTCTCTGCCTGCACACTCTTAAGCTGCGGGGTGGCCACCTCTAGAAACGTGCTATCCACGAAGTTCTCAGCCTCGCGGATGCACCACAGTGACTCCAGCTCAGTCTCTGACACTTCCTGCACATGTAGTCGTCCAGGCCACGGGAAGCGTCCAGGACTTCCCACATGGCACAGGATGTGCTCTCCACGGGACAGAACTGCTCTGCTATGCCTCTATTTAATAGTCAAAGAACTAACTTAGCAGAAATAAACTTAAAACTATCGAAAAGCAAGTAACGGCCTGGCCTACATCATTCAGGCCATAATTTCTGGATTTGTTCAACCCACTGAGGGCGAACTCTGTGGATGGACCAGTCAGCTGTGACTCAATGGGCACCACACTTGCCTCTGTAGTCGGAAGGTTGTGGGTTTAAGTCCCACTCCAGAGACTAAGCTCCAAAATTGAGACTGACAGTTCCGGTGCAGTACCGAGGGAGTGCCGCACTGTCGGAGGGGCCGTCTTTCAGGCGAGAGATTAAACCGAGACCCTGTCTGCTCTCTCAGGTGGGTGTTAACGATCCCATGCCACTATTTTGAAGAAGAGCAGGGGAGTTCTCCCCGGTGTCCTGGCCAATATTTATCCCTCAATCAACATCACAAAAACAGATTGGTTTACGAAATTCCCCCTCTGTGTGTCTGCATTTAGTGCCTCCGGGGGGCGCTGACGGGGTGTGACATTGTCTTCCCCGGGAAGCGGGGTGGTGCGGGGGGTGAAATGGATAGCGCCCCCTGAGCCGTGGCTGCGCCCGTGAGCTGTGTCCGTTCCCCGTGAGCCGTGTCCCGTGAGCCGAGTCCGCGCCCCGTGAGCTGTGTCCGTTCCCCCTGAGCCGTGTCCAAGCCCTGTGAGCTGTGTCCGTTCCCCGTGAGCCATATCCAAGTCCCGTGAGCCGTGTCCACTCCCCGTGAGCTGTGTCCGTTCCCCCTGAGCTGTGTCCGTTCCCCCTGAGCCGTGTCCGTGCCCCGTGAGCCGTGTCCGTTCCCCGTGAGCTGTGTCCGTTCCCCCTGAGCCGTGTCCGTTCCCCCTGAGCCGTGTCCGTTCCCCCTGAGCCGTGTCCGTGCCCCGTGAGCCGTGTCCGTTCCCCCTGAGCCGTGTCCGTTCCCCCTGAGCCGTGTCCGTGCCCCGTGAGCCGAGTCCGTGCCCCGTGAGCCGAGTCCGTGCCCCGTGAGCCGAGTCCGTGCCCCGTGAGCCGTGTCCGCTCCCCGTGAGCCGAGTCCGTGCCCCGTGAGCCGTGTCCGTGCCCCGTGAGCCGTGTCCGCTCCCCGTGAGCTGTGTCTGCGCCAGGCCTGTGGGTCACGAACCGGGCCGCACTTCACTCGCGGGGTGAAACTTGCCGGGAGGTATGCGCCGCTGCACCCCGCCATTTGTTTTTGCCGACTTACCGGTCGGGCCTTTCTGTGCTGATGTGACAAGGTCGCTGCCGCGATGATGCAGCCTGACACTCGACCCCCCCGAGCCTAACCCCAGGGAAAGTGCAGCGCATCACTACCTGTCAGGGGCCGTGACCCCAATTTCGATTCCGGGACGCGATTTGGGCGTGGGAAAAGTTACTGACCCAACCGGGGCGATATGCAATTTGGGCCCATTATCTCTTCATACACATGTGGGAGCTTGCTGTGCACAAATTCTCTGTCGTGTCTCCTCCATTACTGCAGTCGCCACACTTCAAAAGTACTTCGTTGGCTGTAAAGCGCTTTCGGACGTCCTGAGGTGGTGAAAGGCGCTAAACAAATGCAAGTCTTTCTTTCCAATTCAGCTCTAAATTTTTGAAACCCAAACCCGCGGACAGTGACGGACAGGTAAAGACCCTGTGGTCCATCCAGCCCGTCCCACACAATTGTGATACCTTGTGTATCACAGTATAGACTCTCCACCTCACCCAAAACTACCTGATCTCCTGGGAGAGGCGAAAAACCAGGAAAAAAACCCATTGGGGGGAAATAAATCTGGGAAACTCTTCTCCGACCGCCCTTGCCCCTCCCCAGCAGGCGATGGAAACTAGTCCAGGAGGTCACTGTGGCCCTGAATTCCCTGCAGTAACTACCTTCTGTAAGTGGTGATCTCCGCACCGGCCACAAACAGGTCCTGCTCTCGCTTATGTACAGCTCATGGATTTAAAATTACAAGCTTTCCCCACAGTGTCAAGTGCTGCAAATACTGTGTTACATTATCAGGGTTATATTCTCGCTGTCTGTCATTGTCACAACACTCGCTATATTAATGCAAGTTGTTGTTGTATTCAGGGGCCGCTGTATCTGGCTCAGGCTTCTTATCCATCCCCCCTTCCCTTCCCCCTCCATTGGGGGCCGTGCCTTCAGCTGCCTGCTCCCGAAACCTCTCTGCCACTCCACCCCTCTCCTCTTTTAAGACCTCCCTTCAAACCCAATCTGTGACTGAGAGTTTTGATCACCCTCCCAGCCCCTCCCCCTTTGGCTCAGCACCACTTTGACCAGATTACGCCTCTGTCAGCTGCCTCGGGATGTTGTTCTAATGTTCCAGTTGCTGTAGCAATGCAGGTTGTTGCTGCTGTACCTGGTGGCAGAGCGTCTCTGTGTGGATATACCCTGTGCACCGAGCTCCGCGGTGAGGCCTCCCACAGTGGAATGACCTGCCGATGCTCGCTGCAGTGCGGACTGGCTGCTGACCTGTCAATCGGTCTGAGACACCGCCTCACGAGCGGACGAGGAGATACACGCTGAGATCCACCATCAAATGACACGTGGGGAACTGGAAATGATTCTGCAAACCTGACTGGAGGTTTGGTACAAACAGGTTTTACAAACCAATCAATTGAGTGACACAGAAATTGTACAAAAATTTGGACTTTCCAGAACCAACATCGCCCCCTTTTGGTATGAAGACAGCACTGCCAATTTCCCTCACAATTTGACTGAGCTGCATTTTTCAATGTCTCCTTACGTGGCTCGCTGTCAATCTTTATTCTATAACGCTCCTGTGAAGCGCTCGGGGAGTTTTACTGTGTTAAAGGTGCTGTATAAAAGTTGCTGTTGTTGTTTGTTCTGAGTTAGCTGTTCCAACTGAGGTCGGGATATGACTCACAGCTCAGACTGTGCGGCATCCAGTGATGCAATGTTGTATCGTGGGCTGAAGAACCACTCCAGGGACATGAGTGTAAAATAAACACATACACTGCTGTGCAGTCCTGAGGGAGTGCTGCACTGTCAGAGGGGCAGTACTGAGGGAGTGCTGCACTGTCAGAGGGGCAGTACTGAGAGAGTGCTGCACTGTCAGAGGGGTAGTACTGAGGGAGTGCTGCATTGCCAGAGGGGCAGTATTGATGGAGTGCCGCACTGTTGGAGGGGCAGTAGTGAGTAAGTGCTGCACTGTCGGAATGGCAGTACTGAGCGAGTGCTGCACTGCCGGAGGGCAGTACTGAGGGAGCGCTGCACTGTCGGAGGGGCAGTACTGAGCGAGTGCTGCACTGTCGGAGGGGTAATACTAAGGGAGTGCTGCACTGATCGAAGGGCAGTGCTGAGACAGTACCACAGTGGCGGAGGGGCAGTATTGAGGGAGTGCTGCACTGTTGGAGGGGCAGGACTGAGCGAGTGCTGCACTGTCGGAGGGATAGTAGTAAGGGAGTACTGCACTGTTGGAGTGGCAGTTCTGAGAGAGTACTGCACTGGCTAAGAGGCAGTACTGAGGGAGTGCAGCACTGTCAGAGGCACAGTACTGAGGGAATGCCGCACTGTCGGAGGGGCAGTACTGAGGGAGCGCTGCACTGTTCGAAGGGCAGTACTGAGGGAGTGCCGCACTGTCGGAGGGGCAGTACTGAGGGAGTGCTGCACTGTCGGAGGGGCAGTACTGAGGAGGTGTCTGTCGGTGGTTTTCTCGGGCGTAACGAAAACGCACTTCCTACTACAAGTTCTGGACGATTGGGATTGTATGGACAGATCAGACTCGGACATACATTTTTCGGGCTCAACCGTTTTGTGTTCAATAAGATTAACAACACCACTCATAAACAGTGCAAAACAGTACAACCCTGTCTTGTCCAATTAGCCCTGCCATGCCAAGTTACCACGGCTTAATAAATGAACCCTCCCGTGAAATAAACTAACACAGGACCCCCCCAGCACTAAACCCCTTGGGTTTGGTTGCGACTTACAATCACCCCCTCACACAGCTAAGTGGTCTTGTGGATGTGTAGGCGCAGGCAATATGCTCACCCTGATTGCCCGTTGTCTTGCTTGCAGCTTCTTCCTGAACGTCTCGCTCCTGAGCTTTTCCTGGAATTTTTCGTGGGCTTTTTCCTGGGCTTTTCCTGAGCTTTGTCCTGGGCTTTTTCCGGAGCTTTCTTCCTCCTGAGCTGGAGCTTGTTGCAAAGTGGCTCCTTATATCCCCAAAACCCATCACTTTTCCTCCCGCCAATACTGACCGATGGATTGACTCTGGTAATCTGACTGGACAACCTCCCCACCCCTCATAGCCTTTGAAATCTTTGTGAAAGATGATATTTTGTTTTCCCGCTCCCAGGCCTTGCATCTGGAGAGACAATGAGTGCTGATTACTGGATATCTGTCGTTTCCTGAGTTGATGGCCCCGCCCCCATTATCAGGTAATGGGTTTCGATCACAAACCGATCTTGCTTAACCGGCTTATCTCCTGGAAGACAATGTGCCGGCCATTTTCTGCCTTGGACCAGTTTGGGTTGGGACTGAGTCGTGACTGTGCTTTAATAATGCGAAGTCACAGTGTCTCTGAGTTACCTCTCGGGGTATTGTTCCCAGTAATCACTTTAGATGGTGATGACATCAATGGGCCTGGGCCCCCTGTTACCCAGCCTGTCAGTGTGAAATGTCCGGTTGTATATGAATGCACCTCAGTGCCACCCCCACAAGCTCGCCAAACAGGACAGTTCTTTCTTGGGGATTTGGATTTAAGGGTTTAAAGTTTTGTTGATAGAAATGGCCAGAAAGCTGGTGCTACAATCCCCCTGATGATATTTTGTCACCAAAACCAGAAATATCTCGAATTCCGTCGTCTTCTGCTGCGGGAGGTGCATTGTGGGTCCATTACTGATCAATTACACCCGGGCTCCCGTTTCTTCTGATTTCCTGATTCAGACAAACAGATACAGCACCACCTGTGAGTGAACGCTTTTTCCCTCCACAGGTCGGGCTTTCGTTATTTACATATATATACCGTTCGTTCTGCGTTATCGAGTGCCCCCGGTTAAAATCTCTCCTGTTGGGGCCTCTTGCGGCTCATGGCCCGTGAGTAAGGAGGCGTCCACGGCGCCCTCGGCCGTGGTATCCGACTGTTTCTCCTTACCGTCCCGCCCTCTGGGTCATCACCATCGTCCCACACCACGGGAGGAAGACCCGTGTCCACCAGGCTCATTATCATGCCCTGGTTTCTCTTTGCCTTTGACTTCCCCCCTCGGGGTTAAACAACTTACACTGGTTGATGTGACAGCATTTTGTGCATTTCCGGAGTCTGACTGCATATACCATGGGGCTGGCCTTATCTACGATGTTATAAGGCCCCCTGTACATGGCTCGAATGCCCCCACTCGGGCACAGTTCCTGAACATTACCTGGTCTCCCACCTTCCACTCGTGGCTTCTCCGGGGCTCGAGCAGCAACCGATGTTTCCTGGTGCTGGTTCCCCAGGTTACTGGCTGCCTGCCAGTGAATCTGTTTTAAAACCTCAAACAGATTCTGGACAAACCTGTCCCGGTTTACCTCCCTGACCTGAGCTTCTGTGAGGACCGGCACCAACACATGGGTTTGGTGCACATAACCCTCCCGGTGATGACCTCATGTGGGGAGTACCCTGTGCTCCTGGTGGGGCTGGCCCGGACACCCATTAATACCAATGGCAGGACCTCGTCCCATCTCTGTGGGAACGGCCCTATCTCCTTCCTCAGTCTTTCTTTCAGTGTCTGGTCCATGTGCTCCACAATCCACGATGACTGGGGGTTGTGAGCCACATGCCATTTCCCTTGTATTCCCAGATGTTTGAAGGTGGCCTGCATCACCTGCCCCGTGAAATGGCTCCCTTGGCCGGATTCCACGACCTGTGGCAGTCCCCATCGGGAGAACACTTCCCTCACCAGGATCCTTGCTGTCGCTAGTGCTGTGGCTGCTCGACATGGGAAGGCCTCCACCCACTGGTAGAATCCGTCCACCAGGACTAAGCCATACTTGTTGGGACCCTCTACCGGTTTGCCGTTCCCCCTTTGTAGAAGGATGGGATACTGTGCTTGGACTTGCTTTAAGTGCGGGGCCAAAGCTACCCGCTGTGTGCCTCCCTTGTCCCGGATTGCTGCTACTGGACCTGCTCTATACGGATCCCAGAATACCCCTTCCCTGGCCCCCTGATTGGCCAGCTCGTCTGCCCTTTGGTTGTCCTCCTCCTTGGGCTCTGTCTTTGAATTGGGCTTTAACCTTGTGTATGTCGTAATCTCCCCGGGTGCCCGTAACCTCTAAAATCCCCCCTAGCAACGGTGCTGTTGCTAGGGGCTTCCCGTCTACAGACTTGAAGTCGCGCCGGGCCTAGATGGCCAAGTACTCATTGCACGAATTACAGGTGAACATGGAATCCCAACGGATGGTATAGGGGGTGGGGAACTCGTCGGGATGGATAACCACGTACACCACCACCGACAGTTTGACGTGCTGAGTGCTCAGGGTGCTGGGGAGTTTAATGGCTCTCACTACCTTAGCTGTGGGGTCATAAATCCCACACCCAGTGAGACGCTTCCCATTCACCTCCGAACTGGACCCGTCTATGTAGATCTCCTGGCCTGTCGGGTGTATCCTGGCCCGGAATCCCACATCTACGTCCCACACCTCTTCCACAGTACATGCATGGGCCGTCCCTGGGTAGATGAAATTCACAGCCAGCTTTGGCTCAGTCAACCCCTGCACTCTCAGATTCATCTGCGAGAGCAATAAAGTCCAGCGGGCAATGCAGGCACGGCTTACTGTTCTATCCTTTATCCTCCCGTCTAACAACATCTGGCTGGGGGTGTGGTGGGTCAGTAGAACGATCAGGGATAATCCTGTAAAGAGCTGGGAGTGCGGGCGCCATCTGTAAATTCTCCTTGAGGCGGCTGAACGTTTCCTGACAGTTCTGGTCCGACTCCCTTGCGGAGGAGCTGAAGCAGAGGGGCTGCCGTGGCGACGTACCCCTCTATAAAGTCCCGGCAGTACCCTGTCAGTCCCAGGAAGGATCTTACCCCGGTTACATCCTTGGGGGCGGGTAACTCCTGTACTGCCTTCCTCTTTGCCTCATCGATCGCTCGCTCACCAGCCCTTACGGTCAGCCCGAGGGATTTGACTTCCTCCCGGCCGATCTGGCTTTCTTTGGGTTCACTTTAAACCCTGTCTCCCGCAACAGCCTCAACAGCTCATCCAGCAGTGGCCTGTGCTCCTCCCGCTGCACGGAGAACAAAAGCAAGTCATCCACATACTGGATTAGCTGCTGGGGTCGGCTGAAGCCTTTGAGTGTGTCTGCCATACACTGGTGGAATATGGAGGGGCTGTTGTGGAACCCCTGGGGAAGACATGTCCAGGTGTACTGCTTCCCTTTAAATGTAAATGCAAACTTACACAGGTCTTCCCCTTTAACGGGAATGGACCAGAACCCAATGGAGATATCCAGCACTGTGACAGTGGTTGCGGCCGCTGGAATGCTCCCTCTGAGGTCAGCAACAGCCGCGACTGTGGGAGCGCAGGCTGGGATATTTTTATTGAGCACCCGATAGTCCACGGTGGTTCTCCATAACTGGTGGGGCTACTTAACCGGCCAAAGTGGTGAGTTTACCTGGCTGGCTATCGGCCTCAACACCTCCTGTTCCACAGGGATCCCAGTGCCGTCTCCAAGTCGACTTCTGCCTCTCTGGGGAAGCTGTACTGTTTCTGTGGCCGTGACATGGGGTCCCCTTGTACCCTGACTTCTACCCCGTCACCCTGCCACAGTCGTGTTGGTGAGTGGTGAACGAGGCGAGGTTGTCCCACACGTTCGCCGGATAGTTGGCCGGGGTGTTACAGACCAGCTGCTCTAGGCCGTAATTCCCCTTGGGCTCCATACTACCACACTACCCCTTCCTTCCCCATCTCTTGGGATCACTGTCACCTCCGGCTTTATCTGAAGCAACTGCCCCCCATAGGCAGTGATTCCTTAAAACCACAATCACTCGGTGGGCCAACATAAAGTCAGCCCCAAGGACTCCCGATCCGGACTGTTCCCATTGCATCAGGACGCACTCCCACGTGCTATGGAGAGATCCTAGTTCTATGGCCAGGGGTTTTGAGATTGCCCCAGCCTGCTCGTTCCCCATGAACCCCACGAGGCTGAATGGGACCCTGCTAGACCAGGGTGAATTGGTTGGGTTTGTTGAATGGTCCACCGTGCTGGAAGCCCCGGTGCCCACCAAATATTTCCCCTGCTCCATCTCCATCCACATCTTTACCCAGGGACTGCCCCACTCATTGTACGTGAGTGGACACAGGTACTCAGGCTGGGCGGGTTCTCGTCAGGGTGGGGGGCATGTGGGTGTGATGGGCATCTAACTTGTCTCTGTTCTTCCCATAACCTTCCGTTGGGCAGCCACCAGAAACTCGAATGACTCGTCGGTCGTCCCCTTCCCCTCTGTAACACGCGGCTTTTGCACTGGAGGACCCCCTCGGTCTGGCCCCCTTCCCCTTTTGGGAATGGGCAGTCTCGCCTCCAGTGTCCCGGCTTCCCACACCCGAAACAAGACCTGGACTTGTCGGTACTAACCCATTCCTGTCGCCATTCCTTCCTATTACCCTCACTGGCTTTCATTTCGTGGATCCTTCCATTTGATTTGACCTCTTTCCCGGAATCGGCCTTAAAGGCTGGACTCAGCTTTCTGAGCACACCTGCCTCCATATTGGCGAGGTTCTTGGGGTCAAACCACACTTCTGCCCTGGCCCTGATCCTTGGCAAGCTGTTGGCCACAAGGACCCTGAACCAGTGATTCCTGGGGTCCCTATCAACTGCGTGCAGTCGAGCGTCCATCCAGTTGCCTTTACGTACACAGGCCATCGCCTGTCCGCGAATGCATCTAGTGCCTCGCC
This sequence comes from Pristiophorus japonicus, assembly GCF_044704955.1. Classification (NCBI taxonomy): domain Eukaryota; kingdom Metazoa; phylum Chordata; class Chondrichthyes; family Pristiophoridae; genus Pristiophorus; species Pristiophorus japonicus. The sequence goes on from NW_027251843.1 coordinate 709,973, forward strand.
GGACAGCTGCCTGGACCATTCTACCTGTAAGAACGGGCTACCCTGGGTATGCCCCATGGCCCTCAGGGTCTCGTCTTACAGCCCCTCTATGGTGCCTTCTACTCACTTTGTGGCTGCGGATAAGCCCTGATACAATCTCCAATCAAGGGAGGACAGAATCAGCCTGTTGATCTCGCCCTCACTACATCTGTTGACCCCCCTACCTGTTCTACTTCCATAAAGTGAACTTAGGGGTCGCCTCCCTGTTTGAGCTTGTGCGTCCCTGCTAGCGTGACTTGCAGCTGAGGGGTTGTGATCGGGACCACATAATCGCTCTGCAGTGGGCCCTGCTCACCGTTTGGTGCGGGTGGACCAAACTTCTGCTGCCGCAGAGGACACATTGGTGTTGGTGGTACTTCCGGCAACGGTCGGACTTCCCTGTCCTGAGCCCTATCATCAGGCTCCTGACCCTCCTTGTCCCAGTCTACCCCGGTTTTCCCCGGTGACATTAAACAGGCCAAACCTCTGGCTCAAGACAAGGCTTGGCTCAATTTATGGATCCTTTCCTTACAGGATCCGTGATCTGTTTCCTCATAGCCTCTACTCCTGGCTACTTTATCAACTATCTTTATATCCCTTAGCTGACCCTCCAAGCTGCCAGCTTTCGCTATTAGCCTCACATTCTCCTCCCGTAGGGCCTGCTCATTTACCTTGGCCTCTGTAACCTGACACTGTGGGTATTCCACCATGTTAACGGAGGTCTCCTCTTGCTCACGTCTTTTTGCCTTTCCCCGTGCAGTTCCTCTAATACTCTGCTCCCGACTACCTCCCTCATGTGTGACCTATCCTCAGACTCTTTGAGCTCATTCCCTAACTTTTCAACATACTTCCTGAACAGTTGAACTTGCTTCTGCAGACACAGGAGCCAAATCACTTTTTCCTTTGATTTGCTGTGATCCCTGCTACCTGTCCACTCTGCATCCCTATCCTGGGGATTCTCAGAGCACAGCATCGCCAGCACCCATGGCTGAGACACGTTAATCTTATTGAACACGTCGGAGGAAATCCTATCCTCCATTCCGGGTCTTGCCTCTGATCCGACACAAAACTTATCGTCCTGCCGCGGTCGCCAATATCTGTAGGTGCTTTTCTCGGGCGTACCGAAAATGCAAGTTCTGGATGATAGGATTTATTCAGGCTCAACCGTATTATGTTTTTTAAGATTAACAACACCACACATAAACAGTGCAAAACAGCACAACCCTGGCTTGTCCAATAAGCCCTGCCATACTAAGTTACCACGGCTTAATAAAAGAACCCTCCCGTGAAATAAACTAACACAGGAACCCCCCCCAGCAGTAAACCCTTGGGTTTGGTTGAGACTTACAATCACCCCCTCACACAGCTAAGTGGTCTTGCGGATGTGTAGACGCAGGCAATATGCTCACACGGATTGCCCGTTGTCTTGCTTGCAGCTTCTTCCTGAACATCTCACTCCTGGTTCCGTACCGCCGATGCAGAATCCAAGTTCCAGTTTGAGTCGAGGTCAGTTGGTGAGGATTGAAGAGCAGCGCTCAGCTTCTAGCGGTGTTTCGTTGAATGAAGAGAGCTTCAGACCGTTGCAAAGTGGCTCCTTATATCTCCAAAACCCATCACCTTTCCTCCCGCCAATACTGACCAATGGATTGACTCCGGTGATCTGTCTGGACGCCCCCCCACCGTGGCCTGGAGTGCCTCATAGCCTTTGAAATCTTTGTGAAAAATGATATTTTGTTTTCCCGCTTCCAGGCCTTGCATCTGGAGAGACAATGGGTGCTGATTACTGGATGTCTGTCGTTTCCTGAGTTGATGGCCCCCATTAGCAGGTAATGGGTTTCGATCACAAACCGATCTTGCTTAACCGGCTTATCTCCTGGAAGACAATGGGCCGGCCATTTCCTGCCTTGCACCAGTTTGGGTTGAGACTGAGTGGTGACTGTGCTTTAATAATGCGAGCAGCGGCCATGGGCAGCGTGGAGGCCTTGAGCAGCGGCTTGGCGGCATGCCATTTCAGGGAGCAGCGCAAGCTGGTGCAGAAGGGCGACAGCAGCGAAGAGGGACGTCATCAAGGTCCAGGTCAGTGATTGGAACGTGGGCAGATAAAGCAGGCACGGTGAGATCGGGGCGAAGGAGAGGCGAGAGACTGTACAGGGATGTGATCGGGGCCCAGGAGAGACGTGAGTTTGGTGCCAGGGCCCAGTGGCAGCACGGGCCAGCCCACACCGCGATATGTGAGCACACTAGGTCCATGCAGCAGAGCAGGTCTTGAGTTGTCTGGATAACCCTTGCCACTGGACCAAGACCTCGCTCTGTCAAGCCCGTGTGGTGGCTGGTGTGCAACGGCCACCCCACATTAAAAAAAATCATGCACAGGCAACTTCCGCCATTCAGGATTTAGTTCGGGACCCGGAATATTTGGTCCTTTATTCAAACACCTGTGAACTCATCATTTTTTGGCGTGGAAGCAAGTCATCCAAGTTTCGAGGGACTGCCTATGATGATGATTAATAATGCGAAGGCAGAGTGTCTCTGAGTTACCTCTCGGGGTATTGTTCCCAGTAATCACTTTAGATGGTGATGACATCAATGGACCTGGGTTCCCTGCCACTCAGCCTGTCAGTGTGAAATGTCCGGTTGTATGTGAATGCACGTTAGTCAGGTTAGCCCGGCTCGAACTCCTGCCGGTCAATTCTAGTCCATAAGTCACTCCCACAAGCTCGCCAAACAGTACAGTTCTTTCTTGGGCTTTTGCATTTAAGGATTTAAAGTATTGTTCATAAAAATGGCCAGAAAGCTGGTGCTACCATTCCTCACCTCTCCCTCTCCTCGCCCCGCCCCCACCCAAGGGCAATAATGGTTTGTTCGTCAACTCTCCCTCTCCTCTTCCCCACCTCCCCCCCTGGGACAATAATGGTATGTTCCTCACCTCTCCACTTCCTCTCCCCCATTGTGGACAATAATAGTATGTTCCTCACTTCTCTCTTGACCTCTGCCCCCCTGTGGACAATAATGGTATATTCCTCACCTCTCCACTTCCTCTCCCCCGCTGTGAACAATAATGGTATGTTTCTCACTTCTCTCTCTCCCTCTCCCCCGCTGGGGACAATAATGGTATGTTCCACACCTCTCCCTCTCCCCTCCCTGCACCCCTCCCCGGAGACAATAATGGTATTTTCCTCACCACTCCCTGTCGGTCTTCCCCTCCCAACGCCGCCCCCCCCCGCCTCCCCCGGGGACATTAATGATATGTTCCTCACCTCTTCTTCACCCCCCATGGTGACATAAATGGTATGTTCCTCACCTCGCCCCCTCCTTTCCCCATCGCCCCCCACCCTAGGAACAATAATGGCATGTTACTCAATTCTCCCCCATCCTGCACCAGGGACAATAATGGTATAGAAACATAGAAACATAGAAAATAGGTGCAGGAGTAGGCCATTCGGCCCTTCGAGCCTGCACTGCCATTCAATGAGTTCATGGCTGAACATGCAACTTCAGTACCCCATTCCTGCTTTCTCACCATACCCCTTGATCCCCCTGGTAGTAAGGACTACATCTAACTCCTTTTTGAATATATTTAGTGAATTGGCCTCAACAACTTTCTGTGATAGAGAATTCCACAGGTTCACCACTCTCTGGGTGAAGAAGTTTCTCCTCATCTCGGTCCTAAATGGCTTACCACTTATCCTTGGACTGTGACCCCTGGTTCTGGACTTCCCCAACATTGGGAACATTCTTCCTGCATCTAACCTGTCTAAACCCGTCAGAATTTTGAACATTTCCATGAGATCTCCTCTCATTCTTCTGAACTCCAGTGAATACAAGCCCAGTTGATCCAGTCTTTCTTGATATGTCAGTCCCGCCATCCCGGGAATCAGTCTGGTGAACCTTCGCTGCACTCCCTCAATAGCAAGAAGGTCCTTCCTCAAGTTAGGAGACCAAAACTGTACACAATACTCCAGGTGTGGCCTCACCAAGGCCCTGTACAACTGTAGCAACACCTCCCTGCCCCTGTACTCAAATCCCCTCGCTATGAAGGCCAACATGCCATTTGCTTTCTTAACCAACTGCTGTACCTGCATGCCAACCTTCAATGACTGATGTACCATGACACCCAAGTCTTGTTGCACCTCCCCTTTTCCTAATCTGTCACCATTCAGATAATAGTCTGTCTCTCTGTTTTTACCACCAAAGTGGATAACCCCACATTTATCCACATTATACTTCATCTACCATGCATTTGCCCACTCACCGAACCTATCCAAGTCACTCTGCAGCCTCATAGCATCCTCCTGGCAGATCACACTGCCACCCAACTTAGTGTCATCCGCAAATTTGGAGATACTATATTTAATCCCCTCGTCTAAATCATTAATGTACAATGTAAACAGCTGGGACCCCAGCACAGAATTTTGCGGTACCCCACTAGTCACTGCCTGCCATTCTGCAAAGTACCCATTTACTCCTACTCTTTGCTTCCTGTCTGACAACCAGTTCTCAATCCACGTCAGCACACTACCCCCAATCCCATGTGCTTTAACTTTGCACACTAATCTCTTGTGTGGGACCTTGTCGAAAGCCTTCTGAAAGTCCAAATACACCACATCAACTGGTTCTCCCTTGTCCACTCCACTGGAAACATCCTCAAAAAATTACAGATTTGTCAAGCATGATTTCCCTTTCACAAATCCATGCTGACTTGGACCTATCATGTCGCCTCTTTCCAAATGCGCTGCTATGACATCCTTAAGAATTGATTCCATAATTTTACCCACTACCGATGTCAGGCTAACCGGTCTATAATCCACTGTTTTCTCTCTCCCTCCTTTTTTAAAAAGTGGGGTTACATTAACTACCCTCCACTCCATAGGAACTGATCCAGAGTCAATGGAATGTTGGAAAATGACTGTCAATGCATCCGCTATTTCCAAGGCCACCTCCTTAAGTACTCTGGGATGCAGACCATCAGGCCCTGGGGATTTATCGGCCTTCAATCCCATCAATTTCCCCAACACAATTTCCCGACTAATAAGGATTTCCCTCAGTTTCTCCTTCTTACTCGACCCGCTGATCCCTTTTATATCCGGAAGATTGTTTGTGTCCTTCCTAGTGAATACCAAACCAAAATACTTGTTCAATTGGTCTGCCATTTCTTTGTTCCCAGATATGACTTCCCCTGATTCTGACTGCCGGGGACCTACATTTGCCTTTACTAACCTTTTTCTCTTCACATATGTATAGAAGCTTTTGCAGTCCATTTTAATGTTCCCTGCAAGCTTCCTCTCGTACTCTCTTTTCCCTGCCCTAATCAAAACCTTTGTCCTCCTTTGCTGCGTTCTAAATTTCTCCCAGTCCCCGGGTTCACTGCTATTTCTGGCCAATTTGTATGCCACTTCCTTGGCTTTAATACTATCCCTAATTTCCCTTGATTGCCACGGTTGAGCCACCTTCCCTTTTTTATTTTTACGCCAGACAGGGATGTACAATTGTTGTAGTTCATCCACGCGGTCTCTAAATGTCTGCCATTGCCCATCCACTGTCAACCCCTTAAGTATCATTCACCAATCTATCCTAGCCAATTCATGCCTTATACCTTCAAAGTAACCGTTCTATAAGTCCTGGTCCATGGTCTCTGAATTAAATGTTTCATTCTCCATCCTAATGTAGAATTCCACCATATTATGGTCACTCTTCCCCAAGGGGCCTCGCACAACGAGATTGCTAATTAATCCTCTCTCATTGCACAACACCCAGTCTAAGATGGCCTCCCTCCTAGTAGGTTCCTCAACATATTGGTCTAGAAAACCATCCCTTATGCACTCCAGGAAATCCTCCTCCACCGTATTGCTTCCAGTTTGGTTGGCCCAATCTATATGCATATTAAAGTCACCCATGATAACTGCAGCACCTTTATTGCATGCACCCCTAATTTCCTGTTTGATGCCCTCCCCAACATCACTACTACTGTTTGGAGGTCTGTACACAACTCCCATTAGCGTTTTCTGCCCCTTGGTATTCCGTAGCTCCACCCATACCGATTCCACATCATCCAAGCTAATGTCTTTCCTTACAATTGCATTAATTTCCTCTTTAACCAGCAACGCCACCCCGCCTGCTTTTCCTTTCTGTCTATCCTTCCGAAATGTTGATTACCCTTGGATGTTGAGTTCCCAGCCTTGGTCACCCTGGAGCCATGTCTCTGTGATGCCAACCACATCATATCCATTAACTGCTATCTGCACAGTTAATTCATCCACCTTATTCCGAATGCTCCTCGCATTGAGGCACAGAGCCTTCAGGTTTGCCTTTTTAACACACTTAGACCCTTTAGAATTTTGCTGCAAAGTGGCCCTTTTTGTTTTTGCCTTGGGTTTCTCTGCCCTCCACTTTTACTCATCTCCTTTCTGTCTTTTGCTTCTGTCTCCATTTTGTTTCCCTCTGTCTCCCTGCATTGGTTTCCATCCCCCTGCCATATTAGTTTAACTCCTCCCCAACAGCACTAGCAAACACTCCTCCTCGGACATTGGTTCCAGTCCTGCCTAGGTGCAGACCGTCCAGTTTGTATTGGTCCCACCTCCCCCAGAACCGGTTCCAATGCCCCAGGAATTTGAATTCCTCCCTGCTGCACCACTGCTCAAGCCACATATTCTTCTGAGCTCTCCTGCAATTCCTACTCTGACTAGCACGAGCACTGGTAGGCATCCCGAGATTATTACTTTTAAGGTCCTATTTTTTAATTTAGCTCCTAGCTCCTTAAATTCGTCTCGTAGGACCTCATCCCGTTTTTTACCGATATCTTTGGTACCAATGTGCACTATGACAACTGGCTGTTCACTCTCCCTTTTCAGAATTTCCTGCACCCACTGCGAGACCTCCTTGACCCTTGCACCAGGGAGGCAACATACCATCCTGGAGTCTCGGTTGCGGTCGCAGAAACGCCTATCTATTCTCCTTACAATTGAATCCCCTATCATTATCGCTCTCCCAGTCTATTTCCTGTGCAGCAGAGCCAGCCATGGTGCCATGAACTTGGCTGCTGCTGTTCCCCCCTGATGAGTCATCCCCCTCAACAGTACTCAAAGTGGTGTATCTGTTTTGCAGGGGGATGACCACAGGGGATCCCTGCACTACCTTCCTTGCACTGCTCTTCCTGTTGGTCTTCCATTCCCTATCTGGCTGTGGACCCTTTACCTGCAGTAAGACTAACTCACTAAACGTGCTATTCACGTCATTCTCAGCATCGTGGATGCTCCAGAGTGAATCCACCTTCAGCTCCAATTCCGCAGCGCGGTCTGTCAGGAGCTGGAGGCGGATACACTTCCCGCACACGTAGTCGTCAGGGACACCGAAGGCGTCCCTGATTTCCCACATAGTACAGGAGGAGCATAACACGTGTCTGAGCTCTCCTGCCATGACTTAACCCTTAGATGAACTTAAATTGCCAACAACACTGCTAAAAGTTACTCACTGATATCGAAGAGAAAAAAGAAAAACTACTCACCAATCACCAGCCAATCACTTACCCCCTTGGCTGTGACATCACCTTTCTATTTCTTTCTACTTCTTTTTTGCCTTCTCCCTGTAGCTGTACAAGCCGGGCCTTTATAGGCCTCTCGCTGACCCCGGACTGTCACCTCTCTCCGACGTTGCCCAACTCCTGATCTCGCGGCCTTTATAGGTCTCTCACTGACCCCGGACTGTCACCTCTCTCCGACGCTGTCCGACTCCTGATCTCGCGGCCTTATAGGCCTCTCGCTGACCCCGGACTGTCACCTCTCTCTGACGCTGCCCAACTCCTGATCTCGCGGCCTTATAGGCCTCGCGCTGACCCCGGACTGTCACCTCTCTCCAACGTTGACCAACTCCTGATCTCGCGGCCTTATAGGCCTCGCGCTGACCCCGGACTGTCACCTCTCTCCGACGTTGCCCAACTCCTGATCTTGCGGCCTTTATAGGCCTCTCGCTGACCCCGGACTGTCACCTCTCTCCGACGCTGTCCGACTCCTGATCTCGCGGCCTTTATAGGCCTCGCGCTGACCCCGGACTGTCGCCTCTCTCTGACGTTGCCCAACTCCTGATCTCGCGGCCTTTATAGGCCTCTCGCTGACCCCGGACTGTCGCCTCTCTCCGACGTTGCCCAACTCCTGATCTCGCGGCCTTTATAGGCCTCTCGCTGACCCCGGACTGTCACCTCTCACCGACGCTGCCCGACTCCTGATCTTGTGGCCTTATAGGCCTCGCGCTGACCCCGGACTGTCGCCTCTCGCCGACGTTCCACACAGCTACCCCCCTGGGGAATATAATGGTAAGTTCCTCACCCCGCCCTCTCCTCGCTCCTGCACCCCCCCCCCCCCCCCCGCCAACTCCCCTGCCGGGGACAATAATGGTATGTTTCTCACCTCACCCTCTCCTCTCCACCCCTGGGTACAATAATGGCATGTTCCTCTCCTCTCCCCCCCACCCCCCGGACAATAGTAGTATGTTCCTCACCTCTCGCTCGCCCCAGCGGGACAATAATGGCATCTTCCTCACCTCTCCCTCTCTTCTCCCCCGCCGGGGACACTAATGGTAGGTTCCTCCCCCCACACACCCCCAGGGACAATATTGGTATGTTCCTCACCTCTCCCTCTCCTCTCCACCCCCGCACTCCGGTACAATAATGGTATATTCATCTCCTCTCTCCCCACCCCGGGGACAATAATGGTATGTTCCTCACCTCTCCCTCTTCTCTTCTCCTCCGGCAACAATAATGGTATGTTTCTGTTGGATTCCCCTGGATCATTCTCAGTGACTGAGGAAGACTGAGCAGATCCAATATGTGGGAATACCGAGCACAGTGTTGAACAACAGGACCTGTTGTTCAACACTGTTTCCATCCAGGTGCAGCAACACCTGGACCCTCCGATTACCCCATGGCCAAGTTCCCCAGCACACTGAGCGCTTCAGCCCGCACTTTATCACATGGCATCGCAGAGCGGTTGAATCCTTGCGTGGGTTTTGTCTACAAACAGTTGGATGGTGTCTGCTCTCAACTGGATTATGTTCTTGGAGAGACTCGACAGGGCCTCCTTCTGTTTCTCATTGTTCCCCCACAACAGCAACAACTTGTATTTATATAGCGCCTTTAACGTAGTGAAGCGTCCCAAGGCACTTCACAGGAGTATTATGCGATATAAATTTGAAACCGAGCCACATAAGTAGAAATTAGCACTGGTCAAAGAGATAGAGTTTAAGGAGCATCTTGAAAGAGGAAAGAGAGGTAGAGAGGCGGAGAGGTTTAGGGAGGGAGTTTAGGAGCTTGGGGGTCTCGACAACAGAAGGCTCAGCCACCAATGATTGAGTGATTATAATCAGGGATGCTCAGGAGGGCAGAATTAGAGGAACGCGGATGTCTAGCGGGGTTATGGACTGGAGGAGATTAGAGAGATAGGGAGGGACAAGACCATGGAGCGATTCGAAAATAAGGATGTGAAATTTGAAATCAAAGCATTACTAAACCGGGAGCCAATGTAGGTCAGTGAGCAAAGGGGAGATGGGTGAGCGGGACTTGGTGCGAGTTAGGACACGGGCAGCCGAGTTTAGGATCACCTCTAGGTTACGTTGGGCAGAATGTAGGAGGCCAGCCAGGAGTTCATTGAAATAGTTGAGTCTAGAGATAACAAAGCATTGATGAAGGTTTCAGCAGCGGATGAGCTGAGGCAGGGGTGGAGATGGGCGATGTTGTGGAGATGGAAATAGATGGTCTTAGTTATGTTGCGGATGTGTGGTCGAAATCTCAGACGAATCAATGTGCCCGTCACTTTATGAGACCAGTAATGGGCTCCAATTGTAATGTTGCCCAAGCCCGTGACACACAGAAACTGGACAAGTGTAGAGCAAACACCCCAACAATCTGCTCACCAGCGTGTCTGTGAGCTGCAGCTGTGAAACCCGTGGCGATTTGAACAGCTCTCCGAAGGAGGAAGCCACGGTGATTGGCTGACAGTCTGGGGCGGTAAGGATCGGAGCTACCTGCCCTTCCACAATGCCCGGCAGGCTGAGGCCAGTGTATTTCACCATCGCTCTGGCCGGCAGGACAGCCTCCTTGTCGGACTTGCCCAGGTCCATCATCTGGTCCCATCCCCCCCTTTTCACCGTGTCCTTACCGACTGTTTTATTATTGGTCGGAGCCAGTGGGTCCTTTCGTGCCCCCACACAGTCCATGCCCATCTCTGCTTCTCCATGTTTCACAGCCAGCTGAGAAATCTCTCTGGTTGGATTTGCCGTGGGGAGCAGTACCATTGAGCAGAGAAACATTAACACAGGGGTTGAGATGAATGAGCAGGGCGCAGAATAACAGCGGGAATAATGTAGTCACTGCCTCTGCCAGCTCGGGCGTAGTTTTCAGACGGCAGCCAGGGATCGAAGGGTTAAATAGATTGAAGCTCTCTCCTCGTTGCTCTCTCAGGCACAAATGCACAGTCTGCAGCACTTTTCTGTGATTGGTCCACCCCTGTGGCTTCTGTGTTGCCATGGTTTCCATTGTGAGGCCAGGGGACATGAGCCCTCAGTGGTGATGTGTCCTGCGGAGGGTCATGTGCCCATATAAGTCCTGCCCACTGTGTGTGTCAGTTTAAGGTGGGTGTTGGGGGGTGGAGAGGGGTTGTGTTGGGGTTGGGAGTTGGGGGCGGTGTTGGGGATGGAGAGGGGTGGTTTTGGGGGTGGGAGAGGGCGGTGTTGTGTATAAGGTTACCAATCTTCAGAAAAGCACAGAAGGAGACCGTGAACTAAAAATTGCTTAATACCAGCTTTTGGAATGAAGCTGGACAATTAAGGACATGCTGTGGTCAGGGACCAAAACTGACTTCATGCATAACAACAATGGAGTTGTTACGTGAGGCCCTGAACTTGATTGACCAGGGTGCGGAAAACAAGCTCACTGGAGACACCAAGGGCTAGAACCTCCACTTTTGAGCTTAGCACCCAAAAATGGCCATGAATTCCAGTGTGGGCGGTAAAAAAGGGTTTTCAGATCACCGGTTTCGCGCCCATTCTCAAAACACTTAGATTATATCTTTGAAAATGTGCGTTACCGCGAACGATTTCAAATGGGCGGTAGTGTTAAATTTTCTGACCTTCTGTTATAAAGTTTGGCCGTCCTGAGCAACAGCATGGCAATGGTCCATTCCCGCGATTCTGGAGGTCAAGGGTCACCATGACATACACAGAAGAGGAGACGGAGAGAGAGGGAGCTCAGAGGCACTGAAAGCGTGTGTGTCTGTGGTGTGCGTTTGTTTGGCTGTTGTGGGAGGCATGAGGGAGATTCACCAGCAGCAAAAAGCGCACTGAGCATCAAGAACATAGTTAGCATCGAGTTTTTGTCCCACAAATAACATATAACATGGAAGGGATGGAGGAGGCCCTGGAGCTGGTAGCCAGGAACACTGGTGGCAGAGGGCTCCCAGTGGTCCCGGAGTGCCGCACTGCACCTCAAGGTGACGCAACCCCATTGCCAACCACACATGAGAGCCAGGAGCAACATCTGGCTTCTGGCTCGAAGCACGTTCCCACCTTGGGACCGTCCTCTCGCGTTTCCGTCCAAGCAGCGCTTCGGTCATCACCACCCACCTCCCAATGAAGCATCGCCTGAGAATCTCGGTGGCCAGGCAGCTTGGAGTCAGGAGGGGAAGGGGAAGGGGTAGAGTTGGGGAGGAGAAGCGGGGTGGCTCAGGGGAAGGGTTGGTTTGTACAGAAATACTGATGATTTCAGACTAATGTTCGGTTTAAATGTTTTTTATTTAACTAAACCTTGCAGCACATTGACTCAGATAGCTGTGATTCGTTAACATCAAAGGATATAATCACACTTAACTTCAAGCAAAGTAAACTTTAACGGTCAGCAAGGTGATGCCCACAATTGATTTATGACCTGCACACCCAGCAGTGTGTCAGCCGTGGAAATAACACCAACGTTCTTTCAGGCAAAGCGATCATTGATGAGCTCCTGACGTAAGGCTCTTGCAGCTATCATGCCACCATGGGCCCTTTCATGTGGTCTACAGAAGGGTGGGGCATGTCTTCAGCATCAGCCTGATTGTCTGACCCGATGTCAGCGTCCGCCTCCTCATCCTCCTCTTCCTCTCTCTGGTGAGATGGACTGTCAGGCTCATCAGGCAATTCTTGTCCCCTCCTGATAGCCAAGTTGTGTAGCATGGAGCACACCACCACTCATTGAGCTACCTGCTCAGGGTGGTATTGGAGCTCGCCTCATGAGTGGTCCAGGCGTCTAAAGCGCTGCTTCAGCAATCCAATGTTTTCTCCACGATATTGCGAGTTGCTCTGTGGCTCTCATTGTAGCGCCTCTCGGCCTCGGTATGGGTGTCACGCAGGGGAATCATCAGCAAGGTGGCAAGGCCATATCCTTTGTCCCCAAGCATCCAGCATTGACCTTGTGTCTCATTGTTAAACAAGTCAGATACAGTGCTCTCACGCAAGATGTGCGCATCATGGATGCTGCTCGGAAATTGAGCATTCACTGCCAGTATAATTTGCTGGTGGTCGACATCCAGCTGGACATTCTGAGAGTGGAATCCCTTGTGGAATCCTGAAAACATCAGCATCCTGAAAAGGTGCCCACATCGCGATGTGCGTACAGTCTATCGCTCCCTGCATCTTGGGGAAGTTTGCAATTCTGGAGAAACCTCGAACCCTCTCACTCTATGCCTCCCTGGTCATAGGGAAGCTGATCAAGTCCCTCCTGCGTGCGTACAGGGCTTCAGTGACCTGTCTAATGCAGCAATGTGTGGCATGCTGAGAAAGTCTGCAAATGTCGCCAGCTGTGGCCTGAAAAGAACCCGAAGCATAGAACGATAGTGGCGTGGTGACTTTGACCTCGACAGACAGTGCAGTTCTGATGGTGCTGGCAGGCTGTAGATCTGCCCTTATCAGCTGGCATACCTCAGTGATAACCTCTTTGTGGAAGCGCAGTCTCCGAAGGCTGGTGGTGTCGGGCAAGTCGAGGTAAGAATGCTTCTCCTTGTACTTGCGGGGGGTGTAACGTCTGGTCCTCCTCATCTGACTGTTATTTCGTACATTGGGCACATAATGCAATGTCGCGTTCCTTCAGCGATGTTGAGTCTGCTGCATATATTTGGTCACCAAGAGAGGGTGAGAAAGGACAGGCCCCATTGCAGTAGCTCTGTGTCTGTCACCGATTGCACACAAGCAAAGAATGTCCCGACAAGCACACCTCTTCAATTCCAATCGGTCACAGTGTGGTCAAGATGTTTTCAGAGATGTTCACATCAACTCCAACGACCTGCAGAGTACATCCGAACTCCGCCGAGGTGAAAGAACGCGACATGTGATCTACATCACGGCGTCCATAACGCTGTGATTCGTTCTGGTTAGTTCCACTTTTTGTGGGCGGTTTTTTGAGCGAGCGATATTGTGGGCGATATGTGTACGAGGTGGTGAAATTGATGGTGGGTGATCTCCATGGCCGTTACTTTGGGTAAATATGCTGTTCATGACAAAAAATAGTCAGCGGGTTAATATTGAATCTCGGCATTAATTCCATGAGGAAAGTAACGCTGGGTGATAATATGGGCGTTGAATTTGCCCATTCTGCTGATTCCGCCCCAAAAAAGTAGGCGGGCGATAATATTTATTCTCTGCGTTAAGCCCATTGGGAAAGTAACGCTCGGCGACAAGTCTCCTAAAAAAGCCCGTCAGTTTCCATTTTGTGCCAAAATGGGTGATATCTGGGCATTATATGTCATTTCAGTGGTAAAATGGGTGTTAAGTGGGCATGAAACAGGCAATAAAAGAGGAGGTTCTAGCCCCAAGTCTGTAAAAGGACCTGACAACAAAGGAACCACAACAGTTGCACATTTTTTAGGATGAGGTGTTAAGATGAGAAATCAACTTGAGCCTTGCAGACTCAGTGTGCAAATGGGAAAACAGACGAGTTCATTATTGTAATCAATCAACCAAGGGGACCACAAAACAATGTATTGATGCAAACACTTTATCAGAAACCGCAGTGGCGGGAGATCAGTCATAACCTGGATATAAATATGTGAGCTAGAAGCAGCTCAGCAGGAGATGGAACAAGGACAGGAACAGACGGAAGAAGAAGCACACAGGAGAAGTAGAAGGACACATGTACAGATGGACACAGGTCGAAAGAACGAACAAACAAACGGACGGAAAGACATGTTGTATGGAACGTACACAGAAGGAACAGCACTGCAGAGAACGGCCAGAAGAAGAACCAACCGGTCACAGAACCAATGACCACAAACCTACAATGGCTACAGCCAGGAAGGGCAATTGTATGGTTTCAGTCGATTTCTCTCAGAAATCTAGTCCTGTAGTTTTAGACGGGTTTTGTGCACAATAAAACTGACACTGGGTGAAACCTAAATGTTGTGCCACATGTTGTCCTTTCCCACTACAAGTTCCCAGGTCGAAGAAACAGAGTAGAGTGAAAAACAAACAACCTACAGAAATTGGTGACCGCGGCAGGACCTCGGCTTTGGGAATAGTATCACGGACACATACCAGGGCAAAAACCCTGAGGGAGGCTTGGTTACGTCTAAGGTTGGCTAAGGTGGTCGAAAAGGATCTTCTCAAGGGCGGCTAGGGTGACCAGGAGAGTAACAGGGTCTGATAGGCTTGAGTCGTCTCCGTCGATTAGGGTAGCCACTGAGAAAAGAAGTCTCAGGTAGTTGCTCAGTGGTCTGAGGGAGACCATTGTACTCTCAAAGGCAGCTAGGGCAGCCAGCAGAGGAAGGAACAGTCCTGGGTAGGCTGGAGTAATCCCGGGTTGACGAGTGTAGCCACCGAGAAAGCCGCAGGTAGTCTGCGAAGGGGTCTCAGGGAGACCAAGGGAATCTCAAGGGTGACCAGGGTAGCCGAAGAGCTCCGGCTGACTAGGGCAGCCACTGGGAGAAGTAATCGCAGGTAGTCTGCGCAGGGGTGTCAGGGAGGCCAGGGATAATCTCACGGGCGGCCAGGGCAGCCTGAGGAGAGAAACAGTCTCGGAGCGTCTGGAGTAATCTCGGTTGACTGGGGTGGTCGCAGAGAAAAGTCAATAGTAGTCGCTGATAGTCTCAGGGAGGCCAAGGGTGATCTCAAGGGCGACTAGGGGACCAGGAGAGAAAGTCTCTGACAGGCCGGAGTAGTCTCGGGTCGACTAGGGTAGCCACAGAGAGAAGCCAGAGTAACAGGAACCGCAGGTCACTGCGAGGTGGTCTCAGGGGACACCAAGGTCGTCAGGGAGAAATTCTCAGCCAGAGGCACTGGAAATGGACTCACCGCAGCAAAACGTGATAGAGCCCGTGGCTAGAGCAGTTGTAGGAAGTCCATGGAGGCTAAGGTAGCTGGATATATAGGCAACAAATTGGACATTTCAGGGCCATGGGCACGGGAAATGCTGCACTCTGGGGATCCGCAGGAAAAAACAGCAGAGTGGACAGTCAGTAGTAACCACAAAGGGTCAAAAGAGAAGGCGGTTTGGCTCATTTGCCTGCAGAAGCAGACACAACTGTTAAGAGAAAGGGTAGGAAAGCTGGAGAAGGAGAACAAAGGGTTAAAGGGCGAGGTAGGCAGTTTGGAGAAGGAAAGGCAGGACCAGGGTAGGAAGGAAGAAACGGCACGGAATCACTTTGAGTATTTACAATGCCAGGTGACCGAGTGCAAAAAGCAGCAGCAGACCCACATTGAACAAAGTGAAAGGCATTTAGAAAGAGCCAAAGAGGCAGAGGACCAGCTCAGGAGAGTCGATAGCCTATCAGGTAGCTCAAAAACAGGGTTATGCGAGAGCAGATCACGGACCTTGTAAGGAAAAGATCCACCAATTAACGGCAGAGTTAGACGGGACCAAAGGGATGGTTTGTCTCAGGGCACCCGGAACAGGCGAGGAAGGTTGGGATCCAGAGGGGAAAGAGTCAGATGATGGGCCCGAGTATAGCGAGCATCGGCCGGCTCCCGAGGCACCGGGAGCCCCGAAACCGATGTGTCCTTTGAGACAGCAGAAATTCGGCCCACCCCCGCAAATGGTGGTCCGGCACCATTACAGAGCGACTCGTGATCCCATACACACCGCTTCAGCTGCAAGAGATGCTGACGGGTGTGGTACAGTTAAAGCAAGGAGGAGATGCCTCTGTTCATTTTACTAATATAGAGCAGATAGGGGGTATCAGTAACTGCAGCGAGGAGGAGAAAGTGAAGCTAACACTGCTCTCGCTGGAGGGGAAGCTTTATCAGAGCTTGTCGACAGCCACCAAGTTAGGTGCAGGAACCCCACAGGGCTTAAAGGAGCAAATGATGGCAGTGCTCGGGTACAGTCAGGGTAGTCCGTTCTGGCAGGTAGAACAGACTAGGCAGCAAGTAAACGAATCGCCCGATATGTTTGCAGACAGACTGTGGGCGATTTATTTCAGGGCTGCTGTAGGAAATCTGGTGCGGGCAGATTTAATAGGGGAACCCAGGGACCATTGGCTGAGAACAGTAATGGTAACAGTTTGCCACGGCTCAGAGCAAAGGTCGAAGTATGGTTTGACCCAGATCATCTCCAGAATACAGAGGCAGGGGTGCTGAGAAGATTAACTCTAGCTTTAAGTCGAGGCAAGGAGAGGAGGAGAAACTAAACGGGAAGGTACACGAAGTAAAAGGAGAGGTTAGGCCATAGAAAGAATGGAGACAAGAGGGAGGTAATGCAGGTCGATCTAAAGGTGAGTGTTTTAACTGTGGGAAGTTGGGACACTGGAGCAAGGATTGTAGGCTCTCTAAAGGAGGGAAGCCAGGGTACGAGGTGCTGAGGCAGGAAAAGGCCAGAAGAAGGTAGCCGACGACCCAGTGCAGGTTTTAGTGGCCGCATTACAGCAGGTTATGGGCACGGGTGGAGGAAAGCTGGACGCAGCAGTGGGAGAAAAGGGACCCAATGTGTCGGCACCCCCTTTGTGACGGTGCACCCAGCCAGAATACCTGTGTCTGCTCATATATGATGGGTGGGGCAGGTCATGTGTGGATGTGAAGGTGGAAACAGTTACGGGAAGGGATCTAGTAGATACAGGAGCCTCTAACACGGTTGTCCACTCACCGAATCCGACCACTTCCCCGTGGTCGAGCGGAGTACCATTTACACTGGTGGGTTTGATGGGTAATGAGCAGGCTGGGGCAGTGTGGAAACCCTTTACCGTAGAGTTAGGACCGAACATAATGAAATGGGAGGGCATTTTAATGAAGTGGGAACAGCCCGGTTCGGGAGTTCTCGGGGCCGACTACATGTTGACACACCACACCATAGTGGATATGGAAAACAATTGTATATGGGAGGCAGTTGATGCAGATAAGATGGGAGAGATCGTAGTGATTCCCAGGAACAGTACAGACAAAGGCAGCACCTGCACGATGAAACCGAAAGGGAGTTATGACTGAGAACGATTAGTCGATAACATTCCGGCCCGGTATCAAGGTATGTACGGGAGAATATGGATGCGTTTGCAATGCACAAGCACGATTGCGGGATAGTATCTAGGGTAGAGGTGAAGATAGATGGGGATTCGATGACACGACCCCAGAAACAGTATAATTTTCCCCGGGAAGCAGAAAGGGATTTGGAAACTGCTATAAATTCCCTGGTGGATCAAGGTGTGTTGAGGACCACAGCCACACATGTAAACTCACCCCTATGGCCAGTAAAGAAGCCCGATAACACATGGAGGGCCACGGTAGATGACCGAATCCTGAATAAAAATATTCCAGCCTGTGCGCCCACGGTAGCAGTGGTAGCGGATTTGATCGGGAGTATCCCTGCGGCCACAACAACTTTCACAGTGCTGGACATTTCAAACGGGTTTTGGTCCATTCCCCTGAGATGGGAGGACCAGTATAAATCTACCTTTACCTTTAAAGGTCAGCAGTATACGTGGACATGTCTTCCACAAGGGTTTCACAACAGTCCCTCGATCTTCCACCAAAGTATGGCCGAGGCATTAAACGGTTTTAGTCAGCCAGATCGGTTGGTCCAATATGTGGACGACCTGTTGTTATTCTCCGAAAGTGCGGAGGACCACGGGCCATTATTGAGTGAGTTACTGCATTTGTTGAAAGAAGCAGGTTTTAAAGTAAATCCCCAGAAAGCTCAAAAATGCAAAGAGGAGGTGCAGTTTCTAGGTTTGACCATTGGGGCAGGAGAAAGGGCCATAGATAGAGCTAACAGAAAGACAGTCCAGGAACTACCTGTTCCGAAGGACGTGTCTGGAGTAAGTTCTTACCTGGGAATAACGGGTTACTGCAGGGAATTCATAGAGGAATATATAACCGTGGCAGCTCCTTTGTTGAGGCTTCTTAGGAAAGGAGTAGAGTGGGAATGGAGTGAGAGTTGTCAGGAAACTTTCATTTGGTTAAAAGAGGTGTTACAGACAGCACCAGCGTCGAGAGCAGTAAATGGGGACCAGGACTTTAGTCTGGAGGTAGCAATGACTGGGGACAGTTTGAGTGCAGTGTTACTCCAGGAGCGACACAGCAAGCTGAGACCGGTGGCCTACGTCTCCTGAGTTCTCACCGAAGTAGAAAAGAGCTTTTCGAATTGCAAATGACATCTGTTAGTAATATGTTGGGCAGTGAAGCATTTTCGGTCGCTCACAGGGTTAGCTACAGTAACTTTACTGACCTGTCACACCACAACACAAATGCTACTGGATGGTAGAATGAAAGATGGGACAGTGAGCAGTAACAGGATTGCCCGCTGGACATTGTTGCTTACTCAGTTAGACCTGAAGGTCGAGAGGCCCCGAGCCTGGTTTATCCGGGGACAGCTCATGTGTGTTCAGTGGATGTAGATGTGGGATTCTGAGCAGGAGAACACCTGACAGGCAGGGACGTCTATGTAGATGGGTCCAGTTCAGTAATAAACAGAGAGAGAAAGACAGGCTGTGGGATTTACGATCCTGAGGCAGGGATAGAGAAAGCCATAAAATCCCCAACACTTTAAGTACGCAGCAGACTGAGCTAGCAGCAGTAGCGTATGTAGTCACACACCCAAACGAATTCCCAACTCCCTGTACGATATGTTCAGACTCCATGTTCATTTCTAATTCCTGTACAGAGTATTTAGCCATATTGGCGAGGCGAGGGTTTAAGTCCTCAGATGGAAAATGGTTGGTGATGGTTCCATTGTTAAAAGTCATTTTGGATGTCAAGGGTAGGGACCAGAAGGATTACTACATCCAAAAGGTCAAAGCACAATCTAAGACAGAGCCCAAGTGGGAAGGGAATGAGAAAGCAGACACACTGGCTAAAACAGGAGCAGGAGAAGGGACACCTTGGGACCCATGTCACTGTGGACAGATCATGGCTGTAACAGGCAGAGAGGGGCCCAAAGAAGTTCCATTGCCGCCTGATTTAAAACAGGCTCAGCTACGGGATGCAAACCTTAGAGCAGCGATTAGGGACAAAATAGATGGGAAGTCTGTAGCGGGACCTTTGGGAGCTGCAGACATAGCAGTAAAGCAAGGAATGTTGTTCAAGGGAGATAGTTGGATCGTGCCAGGGCAGTGCAGGGAAGAATTCTTGCAGCTGGTGCATGGGGGTCCAGGAGCTGGACATCCAGGGCCAGAAACAATGTGGAATAAAGTAGAAGCCGTGGGATGGTGGCCCGGGCTTAGAAGTGATGTCAGGGATTATTGCCAGAATTGTCTGGTATGTGCCACAAACAATCCACACCCCCACCGAGGAAGGCTCCGTTGGGACACACGAGGATGGTAGAGGTGCCATGGCAGTCTATACAGATAGATTCCATTGGGCCACTGCCCACCTCAGGCAGAGGCAATAAATATTGCTTGGTGTTAATACATCTCTTTACAAAATGGGTTGAAGCTTTTCCATGTCGGGCGGCCACCGCGATAGTCACAGCAAAGATTCTGGTGCGAGAAGTATTTTCTCAATGGGGGCTGCCCCTGATAGTGGAATCAGATCAAGGGAGTCATTTCACCGGAGCAGTAATGCAGGCCACCCTAAAGCTGTTAGGGATACAGGGGAAATGGCATGTGGCGTATAACCCCCAATCGTTAGATCCAGTAGAGGACAAACCGGACCTTAAAAGAGAGGCTTAGGAAGGAGATAGGAGATACCCCGAAGAAATGGGGTGAGACCCTACCCCTAATACTGATGAGCCACCGAGCCAGTCTCTCTAAGAGTACGGGACACTCCCCACATGTGATGATGACAGGAGACTAATGATGACCCCGACCCATATCCTAGCACCAGTCCTGACTGAAACGCAGGTTAAAGAGATCACACGGGACAGGTTTGTCAGAGATCTGTATGGTACTCTGAAGGGGCTGCATTGGGAAGCAGCTAACAATATGGGCAGGCAGCACCAGCAGGATAAACTGCTGCTGGAACCCTGGGTTACACAGGAATGGAGGGCAGGGGATCAGGTAATGGTCAGGAATTATACCAGAATAGCGGCATTTGAACCATTGTACAAAGGACCATATAGCATTGTAGACAAGGCAAGCCCTATGGTGTACACGATCCAGCTGCCAAAACATATAAAATGGTTCCATATAAACCAGTTTAAGCTGTACAATCCCGGAGAGAAAAGTAAAAAGCGGGCCAAGGCCCCAGGAACAATAATGAGTTTGATCAGTGTAAGCCTCCCACCAATACTGTGGGATGATGAGGATGGAGAAGTAAGGGATGGAGCAGTAAGGTGGAGTGGTCAGGTACTGTGACCTAGGGTGCCCTGGACACCTCCTCCATCTACACCCCCGAGCCTCTGTAAGCCCAAGCATCGGGATAAAAGGAGAGGGAAGCAGTGATTGTAAAAAGGAGTTATGTACATTTGTGAAAAACTGAAGGAGGACCTGTGAGGGGGAGGCCCCACAGAGCAAAGGTATTTCTTTCATTTTTGTCTTTATAGGAGCGAATCGAGCCAAGGGTACGAGAGGAGGTGGACGTTGTGGATAGGCCTGTGGATGGCCATTATTATTAAAGGATTGGGAGATCGGGGAGACACCGAGACATTCCTTACACACGGGTGTATGGGAGGAACCGGCCCCACTGTAACTCAAGGGGGAGCCATACGGAGCAACAAGGGCACAAACACCTCTGCTCACACTGGGAGCTGGCCAGGGTGGTTAGGGTCAAATTCGACCAAGTACTCCAGACAAACCGAGGGTAAACTTGGGGAGGTGTCAGTGTCCTGCCCCAGGGTAAACATCACGGCCAGGAATGTACGGGTGAGAGAGGGGAGACGAGTTTGTCTGGAATGTAAAGGGATTGCCCCCATGGGAGGGTGGTGGTGGTTACAGAAAACAGTCAGGGGAAAAGTTAATGCATCCACAGAATGGGAGAAACTGGGTAAAAACTCAAACAGGCGGAGCAGAGGAACAAGAGAAGGGGTGAAATTGTGTTGGGAAAAGTGGTGGAAGGAGGAACAAGGGATTTATGTCTGTGTGGTTGGATCTAGCCACAAGTGCAGGGGAGGTGTGGGGATTGTTTTTAAATGACAATGGCAGGATTCCGGGTCAGGAATGAATTGGACGCAGGGTTTTGATTCCTGTGTGACCTTGACCAAAGGCAGTCAATGCGATCGAACTGATTGCGAGCAGATTAAAACCTCTCCCTAAAATGCTGAAAGATTCTTCCTTTTGTTTCAAACCCCAGGTTGAGGCACAGTTAGCACAAGAAAGAATAATTCCTATCTCAGACCACAAACATATCCGTATTACAGTCAATGATACGTTACGAACCTCCAGGGATACATATCGCGTGTTGGATACTATATCCCACCGTTACCCAAACATTTGACTGAACTGTTAAAGAACATCGAGTTGTCCCACAAACATTATTACACGTTACAACAAAAGAATGAAAAAGTAAGGGTGGATATTGAGGAAATGATTGCCCCTCCACAGTGGGATGTGGGACTCAATATTGAGATCCCCTCCTGGGTTCGAATCGTATCACACTTGTTAGTAATTGTACAGTTGGTAATAGTGTTGTATCTATTCGTCTTGTCCTGTTAATTAAAACAAAAGATGAGGGAAGGGAATCTTGAAAGGTTATTAAAATCAACCAAGGCGAAAGTGTTTGTAAAAGTATAAACTGAAGTCAGATGGATTAAGGACAAACATTGTTATGTTGTAAAAAGTATGTAATATGGAGATTTGACTGAAGACTGCAATACACCCAAAAGAGCTCAAGGGAAAGAAGAAGAAGCCACCTAGAGTAATGTCTCTGAGTTTATAACAAGAGATATTAAAGGGGGAAGTGTAAGGGTTATATGTTTCGTGATCGAGGCACAGCAAGAGGCCATGGACTAAAATGGCTTAAAAGAAAACCTTTGGGACTGTTGGGCAGGAGAAAGAGCACCAGCCTGGGGCAGGTGATGACTGATCACTGATTAATGTGATTTCTGGGGTCAGGAGTGAGACCCGATTAACATCGAGACAAAGGGTTTGATACAATCAAGCAGAGCAGCCCATGTATTCATTGGCCGGAGGGGAAAACCAGTTCCCTCTGGAGACTCCAAGTCTGTGAAAACCCAGGACAACAAAGGATCCCACAAGGCATGCATTCTTGGATAACGGAGCACAAAAGATAAGCAGTTATCTTTTGCCCCGTCGATTCCATGTGTGAATTGTGGCCGTCCGAACAGATCCAGACCCATCACCACAGCCATCGAGGCTCATCCAGCTGCATTAACTGAAAGGCAGCCCAGCAGGAGATGTGTATAATCGAATGGATATATCTGTAAGAGCTGAGAACAAAGGTTCAGAGAGAGGAAGAACAGGTTGAAGAAACATCTCAAACCAGCAGGTCAATGAACTGCAGCCACGAAGCAGGAGCAGGGCCACAACACCTTCCCTCGCTCCACGAGCCGACAATGGACAACAGTAGCAACTGGCTGGATGGGCGATTGTATGTCTTCGGTCAATCTCTAAGAAGTCTTGTTCTGTAATGTTTAATTGTTTTTTGTGTAATAAACTAACAGTTGGGTTTAAGCCTAAACTTTGCATTACGTGGAGTCCTTCCTGTAATTCCCGAGGTCTATGAATCAGAGTAGAGTGGAAAACCAACACCCTACAGCACATGAGCTCATGACCGCGAGGTAAACCGGGACAGGTTGGTCCAGAATCTGTTTGATGTTTTAAAACAGATTCACTGGCAGGCAGCCAGTAACCTGGGGAACCAGCACCGGGAAACATCGGTTGCTACTCGAGCCCCGGAGAAGCCACGAGTGGAAGGTGGGAGACCAGGTAATGTTCAGGAACTGTACCCGAGTGGGGGCATTCGAGCCACTGTACATGGGGCCTTATAACATCGTAGATAAGGCCAGCCCCATGGTATATGCAGTCAGACTCCCGAAACATACAAAATGCTGCCATATCAACCAATGTACGTTGTTTAACCCCGAGGAGGGGGGAAGACAAAGGCAAAGAGAAGCCAGGGCACGATAATGAGCCTGGTGGACGCTGGTCTTCCTCCCATGGTGTAGGACGATGATGATGACCCAGAGGGCGGGACAGTAAGGAGAAACAGTCGGATACCACGGCCTAGGGCGCCGTGGATGCCTCCTTACTCACCAGCCGCGAGCCGCAAGATGCCCCAACAGGAGAGATTTTAACCGGGGGCACTTGATAACGTGGAACGAACTGCATATATATGTAAATAATGAAAGCCCGACCTGTGGAGGGAAAAAGCGCTCACAGAACGGTGGTGTTGTATCTGTTTGTCTGAATCAGGAAATCAGAAGAAACGGGAGCCCGGGTGTAATTGATCAGTTATGGACCCACAATGCACCTCCCGCAGCAGAAGACGACGGAATCGAGATATTTCTAGTTTTGGTGACAAAATATCATCAGGGGGATTGTAGCACCAGCTTTCTGGCCATTTCTATCAACAATACTTTAAATCCTGAAATCCAAATCCCCAAGAAAGAACTGTCCTGTTTGGCGAGCTTGTGGGGGTGGCACTAAGCTGCATTCATATACAACCGGACATTTCACACTGACAGGCTGGGTAACAGGGGACCCAGGCCCATTGATGTCATCATCATCTAAAGTGATTCCTGGGAACAATACCCCGAGAGGTAACTCAAAGACACTGTGCCTTCGCATTATTAAAGCACAGTCACCACTCAATCCCAACCCAAACTGGTGCAAGGCAGGAAATGGCCGGGCCGTTGTCTTCCAGGAGATAAACCGGTTAAGTAAGATCGGTTTGTGATCGAAACACATTACCTGCTAATGGGGGCCATCAACTCAGGAAACGACAGACATCCAGTACTCAGCACCCATTGTCTCTCCAAATGCAAGGCCTGGGAGCGGGAAAACAAAATATCATTTTTCACAAACATTTCAAAGGCTACGAGCCACTCCAGACCACGGGGGGAGCGGGGGGAGGAGGGGTCCAGACAGATCACCGGAGTCAATTCATCGGTCAGTATTGGTGGGCGGAAGAAGTGATGAGTTTTGGGGATAGAAGGAGCCACTTTGCAACAAACTCCAGCTCAGGTGGAAGAACGCTATGGAAAAAGCTCCGGAAAAAGCCCAGGAAAAAGCTCCGGTTAAAGCTCCAGAAAAGCCCAGGAAAAAGCCCAGGAAAAAGCCCAGGAGTGAGACGTTCAGGAAGAAGCTGCAAGCAAGACAACGGGCAATCAGGGTGAGCATATTGCCTGCGCCTACACATCCACAAGACCACTTAGCTGTGTGAGGGGGTGATTGTAAGTCCCAACCAAACCCAAGGGGTTTAGTGCTGGGGGGTGGTCCTGTGTTAGTTTATTTCACGGGAGGGTTCTTTTATTAAGCCGTGGTAACTTAGCATGGCAGGGCTTATTGGACAAGCCAGGGTTGTACTGTTTTGCACTGTTTATGAGTGGTGTTGTTAATCTTATTAAACACAATACGGTTGAACCCGAAAAACGTGTGTCTGAGTCTCATCTGTCCATATAATCTCTATCGTCCAGAACTTGTAGTAGGAGGTGCGTTTTTGGTACGGCTGAGAGAACCACCTACAGGCAACCCCTCAGTACTGCCCCTCCGACAATATACCACTCCCTCAGTACTGCCCCTCCGACAGTGCAGCACTCCCTCAGTACTGCCCCTCCGACAGTGCAGCCCTCCCTCAGTACTGCCCCTCTGACAGTGCAGCACTCCCTCAGTTCTGCCCCTCCAACAGTGCAGCACTCCCTCAGTGCTGCCCCTCTGACAATGCAGCACTCCCTCAGTACTGCCCCTCTGACAGTGCAGCACTCCCTCAGTACTGCCCCTCTGACAGTGCAGCAATCCCTCAGTACTGCCCCTCCAACAGTGCGGCACTCCCTCAGTACTGCCCCTCTGACAGTGCAGCACTCCCTCAGTACTGCCCCTCTGACAGTGCAGCACTCCCTCAGGACTGCACAGTAGTGTATGTCTTTATTTTGCACTCAGGTCCCTGGAGTGGGGCTTGAACCCACGATACAACATTGCATCACTGGATGCCGCACAGTCTGAGCTGTGAGTCATATCCCGACCTCAGTTGGAACAGCTAACTCAGAACAAACAACAACAGCAACTTTTATACAGCACCTTTAACACAGTAAAACTCCCCGAGTGCTTCACAGGAGCATTGTTGTTATGTATTTAACCCCTTTTAACATTGTAACCTGCTTCACACCTGCCCACCAGAGGGCCTACCTGTTGGAGTCCCAAGGGATCCCAGCATCCCTTGGCAGTACAGTATATAAGCAGGCCACCCACGAGGTACCTGCACTCTGGAACTACAATAAAGGAGCTAAGGTCACACTTGCTCATTACACACAGTAATCGGTCTGAGCATTTATTATGAGCATAACAATTGGTGACGAGATAACGAACCGCGCGTAAATGCAAAGAACAGTTGGCATCCTGGAGAAGTTCTCACAGGGGGATGATAGGGAGGACTATGTGGAGAGACTCGACCAATACTTCTTAGCCAACAAGCTGGAAGGGGACGAGAACGCGACCAAACGAAGGGCGATCCTCCTAACCGTCTGTAGGGCCACTACCTATGGCCTCATGAAGAATCTCCTGGCCCCGGCTAAACCAACAGATAAATCCTATGAAGAACTGTGTACGCTGGTCCGGGAGCACCTAAATCCTAAGGAAAGCCTTTTGATGGTGAGATATCGGTTCTACACGTGTCAACGATCAGGGGACCAGGAACTGGCAAGCTACGTCACCGAACTAAGGCATCTTGCAGAACATTGTGAGTTTGAGGCATTCCGAGAACAAATGCTCAGAGACTTTTTTGTACTGGGTATTGGACATGAGACAATCTTTCGCAAGCTTGTTGACTGTAGAAACTGCGAATCTGAATAAAACCATAACGATAGCCTAAGCATTTATGTCCACCAGCGACAACAGCAAGCAGATTTCGCAGAACAAAGAAGTTTTGGCCAGTACTGTGCATAAAGTAACATCGGTTTTGAGCAGAAATGTACATGGCAGAATGTACACACTGGCTGCTGTGGCCTGACCTCAATTGACCCAGAATCAGTCATCATCTGTTAATGCGAGGCAGTTAACACCCTGTTGCTGCTGCGGAGGTGATCATCGGCCCCATCAATGCCGCTTTAAACACTATGCATGCAATGGTTGCAGAACAAAGGGACACCTCCAACGAATGTGCAGGCGAGCTGCAAACCCTGCAAACCACCACGTTGCAGAGGAAGATCAGTCCACAGTGGATCAGATGGAATTGAAAACTCATACTGAGGAGGCAGAGGTGTATGGGGTACACACGTTCACAACGCAATGCCCACCAATAATGTTGAAAGTTGAACTGAATGGTATTCCAGTGTCAATGGAGCGGTACACGGGAGCAAGTCAGTCCATAATGAGTAAAATAGCCTTCGACAGGCTGTGGGGGAAGAAGGCACCCAGATCCGTCTGCTCCACTGTGGACCGATCTTCCTCTGCAATGCAGGAAGAATGTTCCCAATGTTGGGGAAGTCCAGAACCAGGGGACACAGTCTAAGGATAAGGGGGAAGCCAATTAGGACCGAGATGAGGAGGAATTTCTTCACCCAGAGAGTGGTGAACCTGTGGAATTCTCTACCACAGAAAGTTGTTGAGGCCAATTCACTAAATATATTCAAAAAGGAGTTAGATGAAGTCCTTACTACTAGGGGAATCAAGGGGTATGGTGAGAAAGCAGGAATGGGGTACTGAAGTTGCATGTTCAGCCATGAACTCATTGAATGGCGGTGCAGGCTAGAAGGGCCGAATGGCCTACTCCTGCACCTATTTTCTATGTTTCTATGTTTCTATATTTCTAAAGATTAAGTATTTCAGGCGGCCGACGTTCTCTCGTGGAGCGTCGCAGTTGGGGTTCTGGTTGTTGAGCCTTGGTATGCGTCTCTGTCACCTGTGGTGATTCCGGCTTGTCCGGGCTGGCCACAGGAACTGTGCATGCTGCTGAATGTTCTTGATGCTCGTTCACTGGCAGTGGTGTGGGCAGCATCTCATGATCTTCCTCAGGTTCCTCAGTGTCCATGCTGAACCTTTTTTTTACTTGGTCCACATGCTTGTGGCATATCTGTCCATTTTTAAGTCTGACCATTATGACCCTATTCCCCTCTTTACCAATTACAGTACCCTCAAGGCACTTGGGCCCCAAAGCGTGATGAAGAACAATACAGGGTCATCGATTTCTATACATCTCCCCTTTGAGTTACGGTCATGGCACTCATTTTGGGACTGGCGCTTGCCCTCAACAATGTCTGACAGGACTGGATGAATGAAGGACAGCCGAGTTTTAAGTGTACGTTTCATGAGTAGTTCCGTGGGCGGGACTCCCGTGAGTGAATGTGGTCGGGACTTTTAGGCCAGCAGGAGGCACGATAGGCGGCATTGAAGAGAGGGTCCTTGAATCTGGAGCATGCCTTGTTTTATGATTTGGACCGCACGTTCTGCCTGGCCATTGGAAGCCAGCTTGAACGGTGCTGTCCTGACCTGTTTGATGTCATTACCTGACATGAACTCCCGGAATTCATAGCGAGTGAAACACGGGCCATTGTCAATAACCAGGATGTCCGGCAAGCCGTGGGTCGCTAAGACCACATGCAGACTCTCCACAGTGGTGGATGTCATGCACGAATTCAATATGATGCACTCGATCCATTGAGGAACAACAATGAGGAACATTTTTCCCATGAATGAGCCCGCGTAGTCTACGTGAATACGTGACCATGGCCTGATGGGCAAGGGCCACGGACTGAGTGGGGCCTCCCTGGGGGCATTGCCCAGCTGGATACACGTCGTGCACCTATGAACACAGTGTTCCAGGTCCGAGTCAATTCCCGGCCACCATACATGTGACCGGGCAATGGCCTTCATTAGCATGATGCCTGGGTGGTCACTGTGGAGTTCCCTGATGAATGCTTC
Organism: Pristiophorus japonicus; assembly: GCF_044704955.1. NCBI lineage: Eukaryota > Metazoa > Chordata > Chondrichthyes > Pristiophoridae > Pristiophorus > Pristiophorus japonicus. Next base: position 738,394 of record NW_027251843.1, read on the forward strand.
CCTACCCCTCTGGGGCATGACTACCCGGCTGCCCCATAGTAGGCAGTCGGCTTGGATGGAGAGCTCATCCATCTGTCTGTGAAACGGTCTGACCTCCTCGGGGCATGCTCCATGTGCGGGCGCCAAATCCCCAGGCAGGACACATTTCTTAATCAGGGATAGGAGGAGATCTCTGTTGGTCCAGATTTTGATCAGGCGGGCTGTGATGGGGGAGCCTGCACTGTCAAAGACATCAATGGCCATGACCATCTCAGCGCTTTGCTCCGCTGCCCCCTCTGTGTTGGCCAGTGGAAGCCTGCAGAGCGTATCAGCACAATTTTCGGTGTCTGGCCGGTGCCGTATGGTGTAGTCATACGCAGCCAGCGTTAGAGCCCATCGCTGTATGCGAGCTGACACATTGGCATTGACAGCTTTGTTGTCTGACAACAGGGTTGTTAATGGCTTGTGGTCCGTTTCTAACTCGAACCTTCTGCCAAAAAGGTACTGGTGCATCTTTTTCACCCGTAGACATATGCGAGTGCTTCCTTTTCAACCATCCCATATCCCCGTTCTGCTTGGGAGAGCGACCTGGAGGCATAAGCCACAGCTTGGAGTTGGCCCTCATCATTACTCTGCTGCAACACGCACCCAACCCCATAGGATGGTGCATCACATGTCAAATCCAATTTTTTACAGGGTTTGTACAGGGTCAACAGCTTATTTGAACAAAGCAGGTTCCACGCTCGATTGAAAGCCCGTTCCTGACAGATGTCGAAATCTCGACCTCCGATAAATGACTCAGACACCTTTAGCTCCGGCAGAAGTTTCTTTAATTTACTTGCTAGCAAGGAAAAGGTTACACTCAGTCAAGGGCTAAGTGAACACCTCCCAAATGGTACAGTTTCACAAGATATTTATACAGTAAAACCCAAGTTATGGCCTCTCCCTGTGTATTGGCTCTGTCTCGCAGTCAGTGAATACAGATAAAGAGTTAATTACTACATCCTTGTCCTGACATGGTTTCCAGATATTTCCTTTTGTCAGGGTTATTAGTTGGCCAGCTGGCCATTATTCGATGAGAGTGTGGTAATGAGCTATTACCTGCCTTGCATTGTGTCAGGATTGTCCAGTTTCCTGGTCAGTTATCTTTTTGCATCAAATGGATGAGGTCTCTACAAGAGATAATGGCTGGTGGTTTGAGTACTTTGAAAAAGGTGGGGTGGCGTGGAACTGGTGTCGTATAGACAATAGGAGAGCAGCATGGGCGGGTACTTGTCTCAGCCGGACTTGCCTCCTAGCTGTCTGGTGGCTATCAGCCTTTTCAAGCCAGGTTTAGCTATTTATGCAAGCCGACTGCTTTATGCAGAAATTTCTGGAAGGACCAGGACTCCATTGTGTTATATATTAAAAAGGGCACAAAAATACCGTGTGGTATCAGCTTAGATAAAAATACATTTCCACATTTCCCCCATTTTGTCCTTCACAAGGACAACTTAATCCATTCTGATCTTGTACAGTCTCTCCATTTCCATTTCCACACAAGAGCCTTCAGCAGTTGTTGCTACCATAACTCTAGCCGTGGTCTCAGTAGGTAACATAGTTTTTCCCACCCTGGCACAGCAACACTTAACGACGACAAATAATAGATGGAGGGCGAAGACTATCAGCAGGAATATGATCAAACCCTGTACCACAGATCTCCCTAGGGATCCCAACCATCCCGATGCCCACCCCACAAGGTGATATCATCCTGGCCAACTGTCTGTTTATACTCTGTTACCTTTTTCCTAATGTATTCAGCTAGACTGCCGATTTCTTCTGATTTATCCGAGATATACTTACAGCATTCTCCACCTATTAATGCGCATGTCCCTCCTTCCTTGGCTAGGAGATAATCTAAGGCCATACGATTTTGGAGAGCCACTGTTCGAATAGTTACCATTTCATCATTAACCCCTTCGAAGGCTTGGGAAGTCGTGTTGGCTACTGATTCGACTAAGTTAGCCAGTTCCCGTAACTGCCATTTGGTTGATGCTATTCCATAGGGTGGCACCATTACCTTGAATATTCCGTTTAGCCATGTCAAATCCATTTAAGTCTATGACTTCCATCGGCATCCCTTAGAGTCTTTATTGATCTGATAAAGGGTACCACATATCCTAAGTAACAGGACCCTGTCTAGTTGGCTGGTAACCATGGGTAGGCTTTATGGCCACAAATAAAGTAGGTGCAATTATAGGACATCAGCTCCTGGTCCTTTCGCACTGTCCCTACTCGAATGGTCTCATCTTCCCACCCTTCACCTGGGGCTTTGTTATGGACCATTGTCCAGCCAACAGTTGCTATCTTTCTCCCATCAGTGGGATTAGTTGTGGCTTGCCATTTAATCATTTGGGAACACTTGCTGCGTCCCATTTCTGGTCCTTTAGTCTCATTACTCACTAGGCATATTATACCTTCAGGATTTCCTATTCCGGGAGTAATACTTAGGAAGGGTGGCTGACGGTTATTATTATAATTGGGCTGGTACCATCCCTGGAAGGCTGTAAGTTTATACCCTGCCGACCTCCATTCTGTTTGCTCCTTCGTTTCTGACACCTTGGTTAGGTTTGTCCTATTTTGCACTATCAACCATTCTACCATTTCTGATTCGTTAAAGGGGACAGATCTCAGGGGAATACCCCCTTTGGAGTGGACAGGTACATGGGAACATATCCAACAACTTTCTTGAGCATACGTATGACTCAGTGCCATAAATACGTTTACTTGCAGTTCCCTTCGGTGGCGTGTCTGATCCCCTGGTATAATCAATAATGCAAATTAAAATCCTGTCAAGCCCAGCACCATCAGTCCCCATAGTCCATACAGTTCCTTATTCAGTCTTCCTTTTTCTGTTCCTCTGGTTCCTTCTTCCCTTCCTCCTGGTTGGGTGCCCTTTTGCAATGGGACGCATGGATCCATGTTGGTTTTTCCTTTACCTTGATTGCAGTATTAGTCGCCAGCAAGACCTGGTATGGTCCTTCAAATCTTGGCTGTAAACTGCTTTTTCTTTTAAAGATTTTGATGTAAACGAATTCCCGGGCTCCAGGTTATAACACTTCCCTTCCGCTGGCTCGACTTGAGCTTCCTTTACCTGTGAATGAAACTGGAAATACATTTGGTTAGTGCAATACAATAACTCAACATATTTTTCTCCATTTTGTGGATGTCCATTTGTTTTGCAGTAAATGGTGCTGTAAAAGGTAGTCATTGGGGACGTCCCATAACTATCTCATGCGGTGACAGGCCTGCTGTTCTGCTGGTTGCAGATCGCATTACCATCAAAGCTAAGGGCAGCAGTTCTGTCCATTTCAGTCCAGTGTCATTGCATAATTTTGCGAGCTTATTTTTAAGCATTCCATTTTATCTTTCAACAAGTCCAGCTGATTGTGGATGATAACTGCAATGAAAACGTTGATTAATCTGTAAAGCTTTACACATTTCTCTTATAACAGCCCCCGTGAAATGTGACCCATTATCACTAGAAAGTTTAGCAGGGATTCCGAAGCGCGGTACAATTTCTTTTAACAAACATTTAGCAACAGTAGTGGCATCAGCCTTTTTACATGGAAAGGCTTCAATCCATCTAGAGAACACATCTACAATAACTAATACATACTTGAATCCCATACACATAGGTAATTCAATAAAATCCATTTGTAAATGTACAAAAGGCCCGACTGGATTTGGGTGGGAGGCAGATTCTACTTTTTCCGTCTTACCCGGATACATTGTCTGACAGGTAACACAATTTTCACAGATTTGTTTTGCAATTGCCGAAATACCTGGTGCATACCAAGTTGCCAAAATATAATCTGCCATTCCCCCTTTGCCTGCACGTGTGAATGTATGAACACATCGGGCTATTCATGGAAGTAAAGATCTGGGTGCCACCACACGGCCGTCGTGATGAACCCATATTCCTTCTGGATTTTTATAACATTGATCCTTCATCCAGGTCAACCTCTCCTCCGCACTGGCCTGTGTCTGAAAGGTCAGCACGTCATTATTAGTGGGTGGCGGGACTGAGCAATTATAAGGTTCTGATTTGATAACAGTTCAACTTCATATTTAGTGGTTCTTGCGGAGGTTAGGTGTTGGGTGGCACATTTAGTAAGTAAAATCTCGACAGAGTGTGGGATGTATAGAATGGTCTGATGATTTAGAGTTATTGTCTGAGCCTGTTGTATAGCATAATAAGCTGCTGCCAGCGAAGGAAGACATCCTCGTAGTCCACGTGCCACTGGGTCTAGTTGGGTACTGAAATACGCTACCGGTCGCTGCCTGTCCCCATGTAACTTAGTCAAAACAGATTGTGCAAAACCCGATTTTGTGATGAACAAATAAGTTGAATAGCTTAGTGTAATCTGGTAATCCCAAGGCTGGTGCTGAAGTGAGGGACTGCTTAAGACTCTGAAAAGCATTCCGGGATACTTCATTCCAAATCCTTCTTTAAGCATTGTGAGAATATAGTAGATTCATTCACAGCTCGTAGGTCTTGGACAAACCTCCATTTGTCACTATTGGGCTTCTGAACTGGAAGAATCGGTGTGTTACACGGACTTCTCATTTATGCTTATAGTGATTCACAGATCACAGAATGTAAAGTATTTGTTTTCTAATTTTATTAAAAGACTTCCAAACCCAAGATTTTTCTAATACACCCAAAATGTTGATCAAGGAGATCACCTGAAATATCTCAAAATCCCAATTCAAATATTGTACTGCAACTCTTTATCTAAAAAAAAATCCTCTTACTGAGCTAGAAGCTTTTGCGTCAAGATTTTATACCAAGGACAATGGGAGCGTACTCCCCCAGCTTGCACCAAGAGACCCACAAAAGGCTTTTTTTTAAAAAAAGGCATCACAACTTCCCAAGGCAATACAACTTCCCTTCCCCGTTCTTTATCTTACTCCTAGACTAAATTTATGTCTTTCATACCAATATAATCAATGATTGCGTGTCTTCTTTCGACAAGTAAGTGTGCATTTCCTAGCTCCGTAACTTCTCATCCGAATAAATCCACATCTGCGCTTCTAACTTAAAATGTCTTAAACTTCCCACATACAGGACAACACTATGAAGGGTTAAAAAAAAACTTCACTCTGCTTGAAAAAGTGAATGGAGCTAAAACAACCTTTCCAAACAGGTTTCCAGACACATGAAAAAAAACACAGAAGCACTCTCATTCAAAGACAAGACATTCACAAAAGTCTCTCTCCATTCAATAAAGCTTCTTTTTTGGCCAGCTTTATTTATTTTGAATCCATAAGTCACGATCAGGTTCTCTTTTTTTTTACATATTGATTTACTTCCTTTGTTAATTTTACATGGGCTTGAAGAATCGGAACCCAGGCCTTTTCTATTACTTTCCTTTTTTTTTCTCTTCTACCTGGATCTCTGTTTATAAGACACTCCTCTAGACATGTTGTTCTCTCTAAATTAAATGAACCATCGGGTGGAAATGGCCTATTTTCACCCTTAATCCATTTTATCCCTTTTTTTTTCTTTGGTCAATTGAAGACTGACCATAATTCTGGAGCATGACATAGGCTGGTGTGCCCTTTTGTGGTGTTTTAACTTGCTCCGGCACCCATTCTGGATGATTAAGATTTTCCACAGTTTCTGATCTCACAATCCTTTCGGCCAACCGAGTTCTCTACGCCCACTTCTCCTGGCCGTCACGTGGCCTGAAAAGGCTCTTAATTCGGGCTCAGTCTGGGTGTGTGAGATATGTTGGCACGAACCAACTGTAGTTGATCAATCAGTTACTGTTTCTTCTCTTAAACAATACTTGTTTTTTTTTTCCGAATCACAATTTTCCCTAGTGACTATTCCCGTTTCTCTAATTGCAATGTCGCACAAAGGTATTGCACACAACAGTACAACAAGGACAACTAGAACAAACAACATTCACGCGAGCATACAAATCATAACCTTAAACTTTATCTAAACAAATAATCAATTCTCAGTCTGCGTTGTACGCCACTACAGACTGAGTCGTTAACTTATCCTAATAAAACTTATAAAACTTATAAAACTTATGGTTCCATTACCCTAACTCTTATCACATAAGAACCTTTGATCGATTGCACTTTTTGTTTTCCTACTCTTATCATATAAGAAACTTTTCCGAATTAACTCTTACCACATAAGAACCTTCGATCGATTAGCACTTTTTTTTCCTAATCTTTCACGATTGTGCGGCCCCTTGGGGAAGAGTGACCATAATATGGTGGAATTTTGCATTGGGATGGAGAATGAAACAGTTAATTCAGAGACCATGGTCCAGAACTTAAAGAAGGCTAACTTTGAAGGTATGAGGTGTGAATTGGCTGTGATGGATTGGCGAATGATACTTAAGGAGTTGACTGTGGATGGTCAATGGCAGACATTTAGAGACCGCATGGATGAACTACAAAAATTGTACATTCCTGTCTGGCATAAAAATAAAAAAGGGAAGGTGGCTCAACCGTGGCTATCAAGGGAAATCAGGGATAGCATTAAAGCCAAGGAAGTGGCATACAAATTGGCCAGAAATAGCAGCGAACCTGGGGACTGGGAGAAATTTAGAACTCAGCAGAGGAGGACAAAGGGTTTGATTAGGGCAGGGAAAATAGAGTATGAGAAGAAGCTTGCAGGGAACATTAAGACGGATTGCAAAAGTTTCTATAGATATGTAAAGAGAAAAAGGTTAGTAAAGACAAACGTAGGTCCCCTGCAGTCAGAATCAGGGGAAGTCATAACGGGGAACAAAGAAATGGCGGACCAATTGAACAAGTACTTTGGTTCGGTATTCACGAAGGAGGACACGAACAACCTTCCGGTTATAAAAGGGGTCGGGGGGTCTAGTAAGGAGGAGGAACTGAGGGAAATCCTTATTAGCCGGGAAATTGTGTTGGGGAAATTGATGGGATTGAAGGCCGATAAATCCCCAGGGCCTGATGGACTGCATCCCAGAGTACTTAAGGAGGTGGCCTTGGAAATAGTGGATGCGTTGACAGTCATTTTCCAACATTCCATTGACTCTGGATCAGTTCCTATGGAGTGGAGGGTAGCCAATGTAACCCCACTTTTTAAAAAAGGAGGGAGAGAGAAAACAGGGAATTATAGACCGGTCAGCCTGACATCGGTAGTGGGTAAAATGATGGAATCAATTATTAAGGATGTCATAGCAGTGCATTTGGAAAGAGGTGACATGATGGGTCCAAATCAGCATGGATTTGTGAAAGGGAAATCATGCTTGACAAATCTTCTGGAATTTTTTGAGGATGTTTCCAGTAGAGTGGATAAGGGAGAACCAGTTGATGTGGTATATTTGGACTTTCAGAAGGCGTTCGACAAGGTCCCACACAAGAGGTTGATGTGCAAAGTTAGAGCACATGGGATTGGGGGTAGTGTACGGACATGGATTGAGAACTGGTTGTCAGACAGGAAGCAAAGAGTAGGAGTAAATGGGTACTTTTCAGAATGGCAGGCAGTGACTAGTGGGGTACCGCAAGGTTCTGTGCTGGGGCCCCAGCTGTTTACACTGTACATTAATGATTTAGATGAGGGGATTAAATGTAGTATCTCCAAATTTGCGGATGACACTAAGTTGGGTGGCAGTGTGAGCTGCGAGGAGGATGCTGTGAGGCTGCAGAGCGACTTGGATAGGTTAGGTGAGTGGACAAATGCATGGCAGATGAAGTATAATGTGGATAAATGTGAGGTTATCCACTTTGGTGGTAAAAACAGAGAGACAGACTATTATCTGAATGGTGACAGATTAGGAAAAGGGGAGGTGCAAAGAGACCTGGGTGTCATGGTACATCAGTCATTGAAGGTTGGCATGCAGGTTCAGCAGGCGGTTAAGAAAGCAAATGGCATGTTAGCCTTCATAGCAAGGTGATTTGAGTACAGGGGCAGGGAGGTGTTGCTACAGTTGTACAGGGCATTGGTGAGGCCACACCTGGAGTATTGTGTACAGTTTTGGTCTCCTAACCTGAGGAAGGACATTCTTGCTATTGAGGGAGTGCAGCGAAGGTTCACCAGACTGATTCCCGGGATGGCGGGACTGACCTATCAAGAAAGACTGGATCAACTGGGCTTGTATTCACTGGAGTTCAGAAGAATGAGAGGGAACCTCATAGAAACATTTTAAAATTCTGACGGGGTTAGACAGGTTAGATGCAGGAAGAATGTTCCCAATGTTGGGGAAGTCCAGAACCAGAGGTCACAGTCTAAGGATAAGGGGTAAGCCATTTAGGACCGAGATGCGGAGGAACTTCTTCACCCAGAGAGTGGTGAACCTGTGGAATTCTCTACCACAGAAAGTTGTTGAGGCCAATTCACTAAATATATTCAAAAAGGAGTTAGATGAGGTCCTTACTACTAGGAGGATCAAGGGGTATGGCGAGAAAGCAGGAATGGGGTACTGAAGTTGAATGTTCAGCCATGAACTCATTGAATGGCGGTGCAGGCTAGAAGGGCCGAATGGCCTACTCCTGCACCTATTTTCTATGTTTCTATGTTTCTATAAGAACCTTTAAGAAACTTTTTTTCTTCCCCTAATAGCGCTGTTTCTACCTTACCTACTGAACCCTTCCCCGGGCTCTTTTGAGATTTTTCCAGAACCAGTTCTCTTCTGCTTGCGAGCTGAGAAAGAAATGGTTATAAAAAATAACTTTAGCTTTTAAATGTCGAGTCTCGTAGATTGCAGTACCTCCCCTGTGGACAACAGATTACATATCCAATTCAACAGTGAAGAAACCTCTTGTGAGCAAAAGGCTCACCTTGTTTTGGCCACTGAAGCCTTTCACTGGAGAGGCACAATGCCTGTATCCGTTTTACTCACAGGGCAGAGAGTATGCATCTCGGTGGAACCTCCAAGAAGTAACTGTCAAAATCTCGACCTCCGATAAATGACTCAGACACCTTCAGCTCCGGCAGAAGTTTCTTTAATTTACTTGCTAGCAAGGGAAAGGTTACACTCAGTCAATGGCTAAGTGAACACCTCCCAAATGGTAAAGTTTCACAAGATATTTATACAGTAAAACCCAAGTTATGGCCTCTCCCTGTGTATTGGCTCTGTCTCGCAGTCAGTGAATACAGATAAAGAGTTAATTACTACATCCTTGTCCTGACATGGTTTCCAGATATTTCCTTTTGTCAGGGTTATTAGTTGGCCAGCCGGCCATTATTCGATGAGAGTGTGGTAATGAGCTATTACCTGCATTGCATTGTGTCAGGATTGTCCAGTTTGTTGGTCAGTTATCTTTTTGCATTAAATGGATGAGGTCTCTACAAGAGATAATGGCTGGTGGTTTGAGTACTTCGAAAAGGGTGGGGTGGCGTGGAACTGGTGTCGTATAGACAATAGGAGAGCACAAGGGGGGCGGGGGTACTTGTCTCAGCCGGACTTGCCTCCTAGCTGTCTGGTGGCAATCAGCCATTTCAAGCCAGGTTGAGCTGTTTATACAAGCCGACTGCTTGTTGCAGAAATTTCTGGAAGGACCAGGGCTCCATTTTGTTATATATTAAAAAGGGCACAAAAATACCGAGTGGTATCAGCTTAGATAAAAATACATTTCCACACAGACCCCCAAAACCAATCGCAAGCCTTACACAGGAGTATGTGTAGCAGCTCCAACAATGTGCTTAAGTTCGGCAGTAAGTTCCCGAAATAGTTCAAGAGTCCCAGAAGTGCACGTAACTCCGATGTGTTGCCGGGCCTGGGCGCACGACAAATCGCCTCCGCTTTGGATTCGGTCGGCCGGATCCAGTCTGCAGCAACCACCCTGCCCAAAAACTCGACCTCTGGGACCAAAAACACACACTTGGACTTCTTTAGTCGCAGGCCTACTCGGTCCAGTCGGCATAGCACCTCCTCCAGGTTGTGGAGGTGTTCCTCGGTGTCTCAACTCGTGATAAGGATGTCGTCATGAAATACGATTGTTCCAGGGATGGATTTGAGCAGGCTTTCCATGTTCCTTTAAATGATAGCGGCTGCTGATCGAATGCCAAATGGACACCTATTGTAGACAAACAGCCCCTTGTGCGTGGTGATGGTTGTCAGTAGCTTGGATTCTTCAGTCAGTTCCGAGGTCATGTAGGCTGAAGTGAGGTCCAACTTGGTGAACAACTTGCTGATTGCCAGCGTGACAAAAAGTTCCTCCGCTCTCGGAAGCGGGTATTGGTCTTATAGTGACATTCGGTTGATAGTGGCCTTATAGTCGCCACAGATTCTGACCGAGCCATCCTTTTTTAGGACAGGGACGATGGGGCTTGCCCAGTCGCTGAATTCAACCGGCGTAATTATGCCCTCTCTTAGCAACCTGTACAACTCGCTCTCAATTTTCTACCGCATCACATACGGCACAGCTCTGGCTTTGTGGTGCACTGGTCTGGCGTCCGGGTGATGCGTATCACTACTTTGGTACTCTTGAAAGTCCCGACACCAGGTTGAAATAGTGACTCAAATTTCTGTAGGACCTGTGAGCATGAACTTCGCTCCACGGATGAAATGGTGTGCACATCCCCCCATTTCCAGTTCATCTCAGCTAGCCAGCTCCTCCCCAAAAGCGCGGGACTATTTCCCGGGACAATCCAGAGTGGCAGCCGGTTCTCTGATCCATTATGTGTGACCAGCAACATTGCATTGCCTCGCACTGGGATGATCTCTTTGGTGTACATCCGTAATTGCGTGTCAATGCGTTCTAGTTTGGGTCTGCTAGCTCTGAGTGGCCATAACTTCTCGAATTGTTGGACACTCATAAGTGACTGACTGGCCTTTGTGTCCAGCTCCATGCGTACCGGGATGCTGTTTAATAGGACTTTTATCATCATGGGTGGCGTTTTGGTACATGAGCTGTGGATGTTTGCCACATGAACTCGCTGAACTTCAGCATCCATTGCTTTGTCCCAAGCATCAACCTGCCTTGCAGACCCCTCTTCTGGTTCATCTGCCTCGTAAATTAGCCTTGCTGCAGGCTTCCTGCACATTCTGGCTAAATGTCCACTGAAGTTACAATTTCTACAGATAAATTGTTGAAACCTACAGGTTTTTGCAGCATGTCTGCCCCCGCACCTCCAGCATGAGCTAAGATTGTTGTGAACAAAAGGGCTGTTACCAGGCATTCCTCTCTGATTATCTCTTTGATTACTCTTGAGCACTCTGTTAGTGGGTGTCAATGGCCCCATCCCGCGATGCATTGTCCACCGTGATGGCGTAAATGTCCATTCAACCTGCCATTGTCTCTGTTGATGACCCACTCTAGTGTCTGTTGCTGCCTGAGTGGTGTCGAATTGCCCTTGACTGCCTGCGGGGTTCTGAGTCGCGTTTACAATGTTAACTCCCTGATCCATTGGAAACAGAGTTGCGCGCGTATATTGTCTTGGTTTCCTCTTCCCCTGCCATGAAGGTCTGAGCCATGAATGCCACCGCTTCCAAGGTCAAGTCCATGGTCTCAATTAGCTTTCTGAAAATCCCGACATGACCAATGCCCTCAATAAAGAAATGACTTAACATCTCCCTTCTGCAGGCGTCTATGAACTTACAGAGGCTGGCCAAGCGCCGAAGGTCCCCAACGAAGTCCGGTGTACTCTGTCCTTCCCGACGTCAGTGTGTATAGAATCGGTGTCGGGCCATGTGTATACTACTCGCCGGTTTGAGGTGCTCACCGATCAGTTTGCTGAGCTCTTCAAAGGTTTTGTCCGCTGGCTTCTCGGGTGCGTACATCTTAGGTCCACAGCTGGTCAGTAGATGCGCCCTTCGCTTGTCAGCCGCTGCATCTCCCAGCCAGATCTTCGTAACAAAGCTCTGCTGGAGCCTCTCAACGAAATCGTCCCAGTCCTCACCAACACAGTACTGTTTCTCTGTGCTACCGGTGGCCATTCTCGTGAGTCATTGATTCCCGTTTCTCGTCGCCAAATGTAATGTCCTTACACACTAATATAAATTCACATGAGGCACATTCTGCAGACAAGGTCACTCTGTGACCTGAACCTTTATTCACAGGACCAAGAAGTGATGACCCTGCATGGGACCTCCCTTTATATACCTGGAAGACCAGATGAGGAGTGTCTCCCACATGTTCACCCCCTGTGGTCAAGGTGTGCATTTCTTAGGTATATACAGTATGCAGTGTTATTACATGAAGGTTACAGTTACATGAAGGTTACATATATGACAGTGGATGCTTACACAAAATGGATTGAATGTGCAGTAATGTTCGGAAGCACGTCCACAGCCACCATTGAAAGTCTAAGAGCTATGTTTGCCACGCATGGCCTGCCCAATGTCCTAGTCAGCGACAATGGGCCATGCTTCACTAGTGCAGAATTTAAAGAATTCATGACCCGCAACAGGATCAAACATGTCACATCTCCGCCGTTGAAGCCCGCAGCCAACGGCCAGGCAGAACGGGCAGTTCAGACCATCAAGCAAAGCTTGAAACGCATGTCGGAAGGCTCCCTGCCGAACCAGTTGTCCCGAGTACTACTCAGCTACCACACCAGACCCCACTCACTCACAGGGATTCCCCCAGCCGAGCTGCTCATGGAAAGGGCGCTTAAAACAAGGCTCTCTCTGGCCCACCCTGATCTACATGATCACGTGGAGGATAAGCGGCATCAACAGAGTGTGTACATGACCTCGCAAACATGTCACGCGATATTGAGATCAACGATCCTGCGTTTATGCTCAATATTGGGCGTGGTCCCAAATGGCTTTCTGGCACGATCACAGCCAAAGAGGGGAGTAGGGTGTTTGAGGTCAAAGTGACCAATGGACAGAATGCACAGAAAACACTTGGACCAAATTAAACTGCGGTTCACCAACAGCTATGGACAACTTCAAGAGGACACCAGCAACTTTGACCTTCCAACACACACACAAGTGGCAACTGATACCACAGTTGACCAGGAAACAGAACTCGTCATCACCAGCAGCCTGGCAAGGCCGGCTGCCCAACAGTCCAATGAAGAACTGACCAACCCAATCATATCAACATTTGTACCGAGACGATCGACAAGGGAGCGCAGAGACCCAGATCGTCTCACCTTGTAAATAAGTGTATTGTTGACTTCACGGGGGAGTGATGTCATGTATTTAACCTCTTGTAACCTTGTAACCTGCATCAGACCTGTCCACCAGAGTGCCTACCTGTTGGAGTCCCAAGGGATCCCAGCATCAGTCGATAAGCAGGCCACCCACGAAGTACCTGCACTCTGGAACTACAATAAAGGAGCTAAGGTCACACTTGCTCATTACACACAGTACTCGGTCTGAGCATTTATTATGAGCATCACAATTATAAAATAAAGATTGACAGCGAGCCACGTAAGGAGACATTGAAAATTGCAGCTCAGTCAAATTATGAGGGAAATTGCAGTGCTGTCTTCATACCAAAAGGGGGCGATGTTGGTTCTGAAAAGACCACATTTTTTGACAATTTCTGTGTCACTCAATGGATTGGTTTGTAAAACCCGTTTGTACCAAACCTCCAGTCAGGTTTGCAGAATCATTTCCAGTTCCCCACGTGTCATTTGATGGTGGATCTCAGCGTGTATCTCCTCGACGGCTCGTGAGGCGGTGTCTCAGACTGATTGGCAGGTCAGCAGCCACTCCGCACTGCAGCGAGCATCGGCAGGTCATTCCACTGTGGGAGGCCTCACCGTGGAGCTCGGTGCACGGGGTATATCCACACAGAGACGCTCTGTTGCCAGGTACAACAGCAACAAACGGCATTGCTATAGAAACTGGAACATTAGAACAACATCCCGAGGCAGCTGACAGAGGCGTAATCTGGTCAAAGTGGTGCTGAGCCAAAGCGGGAGGGGCTGGGAGGGTGATCAAAATGCTCAGTCACAGATTGGGTTTGAAGGGAGGTCTTAAAAGAGGAGAGGTGTGGAGTGGCAGAGAGGTTTAGGGAGCAGGAAGTTAGGGCCCAGGCAGCTGAAGGCACGGCCCCCAATGGAGGGGGAAGGGAAGGGGGGATGGATAAGAAGCCTGAGGCAGATACAGCGGCCCCTGAACACAACAACAACTTGCATTTATATAGCGAGTGTTGTGACAATGACAGACAGTGAGAATATAACCCTGATAATATAATCCTGATAGTAAAAAATTTTGGAATTTTTTGTGGATATAACTCGTAGAGTGGACAAGGGAGAACCAGTGGATGTGGTGTATTTAGACTTTCAAAAGGCTTTTTGACAAGGTCCCACACAAGAGATTGGTGTGCAAAATCAAAGCGGGATAGTGGGAATAATATACTGACGTGGATAGATAACTAGTTGGAAGCAGAGTGTCGGGATAAACGGGTCCTTTTCAGAATGGCAGGCAGTGACTAGTGGAGTGCCACAGGGCTCAGTGCTGGGACTCCAGCTCATGACAATATACATTAACGATTTGGATGAAGGAATTGAGTGTAATATCTCCAAGTTTGCAGAAAACAATAAATTGGGTGGCGGCGTGAGCTGTGAGGGGGCGCTAAGAGGCTGCAGGGTGAATTGGACAGGTTAGGTGAGTGGGCAAATGCATGGCAGATGCAGTATAATGTGGATAAATGTGAGATTATCCATTTTGGAGGCAAAAACATGAAGGCAGAATATTATCTGAATGGCGGCAGATTAGGAAAGGGGGAGGTGCAATGAGACCTAGGTGTCATGGTTCATCAGTCTTTGATGTTGGCATGCAGGTCCAGCAGGCGGTGAAGAGGGCAAAAGGTTTGTTGGCCTTCATAGCTAGGGGATTTTAGTATAGGTACAGGGAGGTCTTACTGCAGTTGTACAAGGCCTTAGTGAGGCCTCGCCTGGAATATTGTGTTCAGTTTTGGTCTCCTAATCTGTGGAAGGATGTTCTTGCTATTGAGGGAGTGCAGCGAAGGTTCACCAGACTAATTCCAGGGATGGCTGGACTGTTATATGAGGAGAGACTGGATCAACTGGGCCTTTATTCACTGGAGTTTAGAAACATAGAAACATAGAAAATAGGTGCAGGAGTAGGCCATTCGGACCTTCGAGCCTGCACCGCCATTCAATGAGTTCCTGGCTGAACATGCAACTTCAGTACCCCATTCCTGCTTTCTCGCCATACCCCTTGATCCCCCTAGTAGTAAGGACTACATCTAACTCCTTTTTGAATATATTTAGTGAATTGGCCTCACAACTTTCTGTGGTCGAGAATTCCACAGGTTCGCCACTCTCTGGGTGAAGAAGTTCCTCCTCATCTCGGTCCTAAATGGCTTACCACTTATCCTTAGTCTGTGACCCCTGGTTCTAGACTTCCCCAACATTGGGAGCATTCTTCCTGCATCTAACCTGTCTAAACCGGTCAGAATTTTAAATGTTTCTATGAGATCCCCTTTCATTCTTCTGAACTCCAGTGAATACAAGCCCAGTTGATCCAGTCTTTCTTGATATGTCAGTCCCGCCATCACGGGAATCAGTCTGGAGAACCTTCACTGCACTCCCTCAATAGCAAGAATGTCCTTCCTCAAGTTAGGAGACGAAAACTGTACACAATTCTCCAGGTGTGGCCTCACCAAGGCCCTGTACAACTGTAATAACACCTCCCTGCCCCTGTACTCAAATCCCCTCGCTATGAAGACCAACATGCCATTTGCTTTCTGAACAGCTTGCTGTACCTGCATGCCAACCGTCAATGACTGATGTACCATGACACCCAGGTCTCGTTGCAACTTCCCTTTCCCTAATCTGTCACCATTCAGATAATAGTCTGTCTCTCTGTTTTTACCACCAAAGTAGATAACCTCACATTTATCCACATTATACTTAATCTGCCACGCATCTGCCCACTCACCTAACCTATCCAAGTCACTCTGCAGCCTCATAGCATTCTCCTCGAAGCTCACACTGCCACACAACTTAGTGTCTTCCACAAATTTGGAAAGACTACATTTAATCCCCTTGTCTAAATCATTAATGTACAATGTAAACAGCTCGGGCCCCAGAACAGAATCTTTCTGTACCCCACTAGTCACCGCCTGCCATTCTGAAAAGTACCCATTTACTCCTACTCTTTGCTTCCTGTCTGACAACCAGTTCTCAATCCATGAGAGCACACTATACCCAATCGCATGTGCTTTAACTTTGCACATTAATCTCTTGTGTGGGACCTTGTCGAAAGCCTTCTTAAAGTCCAAATACACCACATCAACTGGTTCTCCCTTGTCCACGCTACTGCAAAAATCCTCAAAAAACTCCAGAAGATTTGTCAAGCATGATTTCCCTTTCACAAATCCATGCTGACTTGGACCTATCATGTCACATCTTTCCAAATGCACTGCTATGACATCCTTAATAATTGATTCCATCATTTTACTCACTACCGATGTCAGGCTGACCCGGTCTATAATTCCCTGTTTTCTCTCTCCCTCCTTTTTTAAAAAGTGGGTTTACATTGGTTACCCTCCACTCCATAGGAACTGATCCAGAGTCAATGGAATGTTGGAAAATGACTGTCAATGCATCCGCTATTTCCAAGACCACTTCCTTAAGTACTCTGGGATGCAGACCATCAGGCCCTGGGGATTTATCGGCCTTCAATCCCATCAATTTCCCCCACACAATTTCCAGACTAATAAGGATTTCCCTCAGTTCCTCCTTCTTCCGAGACCCTCCGACCCCTTTTATATCCGGAAGGTTGTTTGTGTCCTCCTCAGTGAATAATGAACCAAAGTACTTGTTCAATTGGTCTGCTTTTTCTTTGTTCCCTGTTATGACTTCCCCTGATTCTGACTGCAGGGGACCTATATTTGTCTTTACGAACCTTTTACTCTTTACATATCTATAGAAGCTTTTACAGTCTGTCTTAATGATCCCTGTAAGCTTCCTCTCGTAATCTATTTTCCCTGCCCTAATCAAACCCTTTGTCCTCCTCTGCTGAGTTCTAAATTTCTCCCAGTCCCCGGGTTCACTGCTATTTCTGGCCAATTTGTATGCCACTTCCTTGGCTTTAATACTATCCCTGATTTCCCTTGATAGCCACGGTTGAGCCACCTTCCCGTTTTCATTTTTACGCCAGACAGGGATGTACAATTGTTGTAGTTCATCCATGCGGTCTCTAAATGTCTGACAGTGCCCATCCACTGTCAATCCCTTCAGTATCATTCGCCAATCTATCCTAGCCAATTCACGTCTCATACCTTCAAAGTTACCCTTCTTTAAGTTCTGGACCATGGTCTCTGAATTAACTGTTTCATTCTCCATCCTAATGTAGAATTCCACCATATTATGGTCACTCTTCCCCAAGGGGCCTCGCACAACACAATTGCTAATTAATCCTCTCTCATTACACAACACCCAGTCTAAGATGGCCTCCCCCGTAGTTGGTTCCTCGACTTATTGGTCGAGAAATCCATCCCTTATGCGCTCCAGGAAATCCTCCTCCACCGTATTGCTTCCAGTTTGGCTAGCCCAAGCTATATGCATATTGAAGTCACCCATGATAACTGCTGCACCCCTAATTACATGCACCCCTAATCCCCAACAGAGGGGATCTCATTGAAACGTATAAGATTCTGACGGGACGGGATATGTTAGATGCGGGAAGAATGATCCCGATGTTGGGGAAGTCCTGAACCAGGGGACATAGTCTTAGGATAAGGGGTAGGCCATTTAGGCCTGAGATGAGAAGAAACGTCTTCACTCAGAGTGTTGTTAATCTGTGGAATTCCCTACCGCAGAGAGTTGTTGATGCCAGTTCATTGGATATATTCAAGAGTGAATTAGATATGGCCCTTACGGCTAATTTGTCAAGGGGTATGGCGAGAAAGCAGGAAAGGGGCACTGAGTGAATGATCAGCCATGACCTTATTGAAAGGAGGTACAGGCTCGAAGGCCGAATGGCCTACTCCTGCACCTATTTTCTATGTTTCTATATGACACAGTATTTGCAGCACTTGACACTGTGGGGAAAACTTGTAATTTTAAATCCATGAGCTGTACATAAGCGAGAGCAGGACCTGTTTGTGGCCGGTGCGGAGATCACCACTTACAGAAGGTAGTTACTGCAGGGAATTCAGGGCCACAGTCACCTCCTGGACTAGTTTCAATCGCCTGCGGGTGGGGGGCAGGGGGCGGGGGGGGCGTTGGAGAGGAGTTGCCCAGATTTATTTCCCCCCAGTCGGTTTTTTACCTGGTTTTTCTCCTCTCCCAGGAGGTCAGGTAGTTTTGGGTGGGGTGGAGAGTCGATACTGTGATACACAAGGTATCACAATTGCGTGAGACGGGCTGGATGGACCACAGGGTCTTTACCTGTCCGTTACTCTCCATGGGTTTGGGTTTCAAAGATGTAGAGCTGAATTGGAAAGAAAGACTGGCATTTATATAGCGCCTTTCACCACCTCAGGATGTCCCAAATTGCTTTACAGCCAATGAAGTACTTTTGAAGTGTAGTCACTGCGGTAATGGAGGAGACACGACAGACAGTTTGTGCACAGCAAGCTCCCACATGTGACTATGACCAGATAATGGGCCCAAATTGCGTATTGCCCCTGTTGGGGCGGTAACTTTTCCCACACCGAAATCCCGCCCTGGAAGCGAAATTGGGGTCACGACACCTGACAGGAAAGGGAGCGCAATGTGGCGCGCTGCACTTCCCCTGGGGGTGGGCTCAGCGCCGAGTTTCGGGCTGCACAATTGCGGCATCGACCCCACCACATCGGCCAGAAAGACCCAACCGGTAAGTCGTCAAAAACAAGTGACAGGGTGCGACAGCACGCACCTCCCGGTAAATTTCACCCCGCAAGTGAAGTGTGGCCCGGTTAATGATCCGCAGGCCCAGCGCGGACACAGCTCACGTACACCGCTCATGGACACGGCTTACAGGAGGCGGACACGACTCACTGGGTGCTAGCCGTTTCAAGTCTCTGGAGTGAGATGTGAACCCACAACCTTCGGACTCAGAAGTGAGTGTGCTGCCCATTCAGCCACAGCTGACTGAGCTGAAAACTTAAGGCCCATTAATGGCCCATCGACGGTGTTCGCCCTCAGTGGGGTGAACAAATCCAGAAATTATGGCCTGAATGATGTAGGTCAGGCCATTATTTGCTTTTTTTTCGTTTTAAGTTTATTTCTGCTTAAGTTAGTTCTCAGTCTATTAAATAGAGGCATGGCAGGGCAGTTCTGTCCCGTGGAATGCACATCCTGTGGCATGTAGGAAGTCCTGGACACTTCTCGTGGCCTGGACGACCACATGTGCAGGAAATGTCTCCAGCGACAGCAACTTGACTCCGCATTTCAGAGATTGAGCGGCGGCTGGAGTCATTGTGGTGCATCCGCGAGGCTGAGAACTTCGTGGATAGCACGTTTCTAGAGGTGGCCACCCCGCAGCTTAAGAGTGTGCAGGCAGAGAGGGAATGGGTGACCACCAGACAGAAGAGGAGGTCCAGGCAGGTAGTGCAGGAGTCCCCTGAGTCCATCTCGCTATCCAACCAGCATTCTGTTCTGAGTACTGGTGGGGGCGATGGTTCCTCTAGGAAGTGCAGCCAGAGCCAGGTCCACGGCACCACGGGTGGCTCAGCTGCACAGGGGGGAGGAAGAAGAGTGGAAGAGCAATAGTGGTAGGGGATTCGATAGTTAGGGAAAAAGACAGGCATTTCTGCGGCCGCAGACGTGACTCCAGGATGGTATGTTGCCTCCCTGGTGCCAGGGTCAAGGATGTCACTGAGTGGCTGCAGTACATTCTGAGGGGGGAGGGTGAACAACCAGAGGTTGTGGTCCATATCGGTACCAATAACATAGGTTGAAAGAGGGATGAGATCCTACAGGCAGTGTTTTGGGAGCTTGGAGAGAGATTAAAAAGCAAGACCTCAAAGGTAGTAATCTCCGGATTACTCCCGGTGCCACGTGCTAGTGAGTACAGAAATAGGAGGAGAGAGCAGATGAATGCGTGGCTGGAGAGATGGTGCATGAGGGAGGGCTTTTGTTTCCTAAGGCATTGGGACCGTTTCTGGGGGAGGTGGGACCTATACAAGCCGGACAGGTTCCGCCTCAACAAAGCTGGGAGCAATATCTTCACAGGAGGGTTTGCTAGTGTTGTTGGGTAGGGTTTAAACTAGCTTGGCAGGGGGATGGGAACCTGAGAATACATTCAGTGGGGAGAGAAGCAAAGCTGGAATTGGAAAGCAGAAAAGCAGAAAGTGAATTTGGAATACAGAGGAAACAAAGCCTAGAAAATAGACAACAAGGTAGTTTGGCAGTGCTAAATGATATATACTTCAATGCATGGAGGATAGAGAATAAGGCAGGTGAGCTGAGAGCACAGATAGACACTTGGGAGTACGATATTATAGTTATTACTGAGACATGGCTGAAAGAAGGGCAGGTATGGCAGCTCAACATTCCTGGTTACAGGATTTCAGACGGGATAGAGAGGGGGATAAAAAAGGAGGGGGTCGCAGTTGTGAAACAATTGAAAGAAACAATTACAGCTGTGAGGAGGGATGATATGTCGGAAGGATCATCAAATGAGGCCATATAGGTCGAATTGAAGAACGAAAAAGGGGTAATCACACTGCTGGGAGTGTACTATAGACCCCCAAACAGTTAGAGGGAGAGAGAAGAGCAAATATGTAGGCACATTTCTGACAAGTGCAAAAACTATAGGGCAGTAATAATAGGGGATTTCAACTACCCTAATATTAACTGGGATAAAATTAGTGTGAAATGTATAGAGGGTGCGGAATTCCTTAAAATGCATTCAGAGAACTTTTTTTAGCCAGTATGTAACAAGCCCAAGAAGGGATAACAGGGTTCGGGACTTGGTTTTGAGGAATGAAGATGGGCAGGTGGAAGGGGTATAAGTGGGAGAGCATTTTGGTGCTAGTGATCCTAATTCAGTTAGATTTAGGGTAGTTATGGAAAAGGACAAAGATAGACCAGGAATAAAAGTTCTCATTTGGGGAAAAGCCAATTTTGCTGAGCTGAGATGAGATTTGGCCAAAGTGGACTGGAAACGGCTACTTGAAGGTAAATCAGTGTCAGAGCAGTGGGAGGCATTCAAGGAGGAAATCCTGTGGTTTCAGAGTAAGTCTGTTCCCTTAAAGAACAAGGGTGGGGCTAACAAATCTAGTGGCCCTGGATGTCGAGGGAAATACAGTGTAGGATAAAGTAAAAAAGGGAGGCTTATGACAGATACCGAGGGCTCAATACTGCAGGAACTTTGGAGGAGTATAGAAAGTGCAGGGGTGCAATTAAAAAGGAAATTAGGAAAGCAAAGAGAGAGCATGAAAACATTTTGGCAAGTAAAATCAAGGAAAACACGAAGATGTTTTATAAATATATTAAGAGCAGGAGGATAATTAAAGAAAGAGTAGGGCCTAATTGAGACCATAAAGGTAATCTGTGTGTGGAGGGTCGATGAGGGCTGTGCATTTGATGTAGTGTCTATGGATTTTAGCAAGACTTTTGATACGGTCCCACATTGCAGACTGGTATCGAAAGTAAAAGCCAATGGGATCCAGGGCAAAGTGGCAAGTTGGATCCAAAATTGTTTCAGAGGCAGGAAGCAAAGGGTAATGGTTGATGGGTGTTTTTGTGACTGGAAGGCTGTTTCCCGTGGGGTTCCGCAGGGCTCAATGCTGGGAGCCTTGCTTTTTGTGGTATATATCAATGATTTAGACTTGAAGATTGGGGATATGATTAAGAATTTTGTAGATGATATTAAAATCGGCCGTGTGTTTGATAATGAAGAAGAAAGCTGCAGACTGCAGGAAGATATCAATGAAATGTTCAAATGGGCAGAACAATGGCAAATGGAATTTAATCCGGAGAAGTGTGAGGTAATGCATTTGGGCTAACAAGGCAAGGGAATACACATTAAATGGTGGGACACTGAGAGGTGTAGAGGAACAAAGGGACCTTGGTTTGCATGTCCACAGATCCCTGAAGGTAGCAGGCCAGGTAGATGGGTTTTTACGACAATCTGGCAGTTTCATGGTCACTATTACTGACACTAGCTTTTTATTCTAGATTTATTTAATTAACTGAATTTAAATTCCCCAGCTGCCATGGTGGGATTTGAACTCGTGTCTCTGGATCATTGGTCCAGGCCATAGTAGTCCATAGCTCTTTCAAAGAGCCAGCACAGGTTTGATGGGCCGAACGGCTTCCCTCTGTGCTGTGAGATGCTGTGATAAAGGAGCGGGGCTCCAGCTAGCGTAGGCAATGTGGGTTCAAGGGTTGAAAGCAGGGGTTTGGGTGGAGCCCATATAGATGTACCACAAGGAAGCGCTACAGCATCGATTGATCCAATTATTGGCAGCGAAGAAACCGGGGACGGGAATAGCTTCAATAAAATGTATGCTGCGACTTTTAAAGTGGTCAACACCACCAGCACGATCATAGAATCACAGAAAATTACAGCACGGAAGGAGGCCATTTCGGCCCATCATGTCTGCGCCGGCCAACAAAGAGCTACCCAGCCTAATCCCACTTTCCAGCTCTGGGTCCGTAGCCCTGTGGATCACGGCGCTTTAAGGGCACATCCAAGTACTTTTTAAATGTGGTGAGGGTTTCTGCCTCTCCCACCCTTTCAGGCAATGAGTTCCAGACCCCCAGCACCCTCTGGGTGAAGAATTGTTTCCTCATCTCCCCTCTAAACCTGCCACCAATTACTTTAAATCTATGCCCCCTGGTTGTTGACCCCTCTGCTGAGGGAAATGGGTCCATTCTATCCGTATCATGATGCTGAATGCCCGGTATCCTGGCAGCAGTCACAATGCTTTTATTCTGCACCAGGCCGCTGCCTCCTCAGTCTTTGAGCCACCGAGAGAAACCAGAGGCTGGCTACTGGGCGACAAGGGCTATCCACTGACCATGGGCTCCATGTCTCTGCTCCACAACCCAACCACACGTGGGCAGCATGAGGACAATGAGAGCCATGCTGCCACACACAATCTGATGGAACAGAACATTGGTGTCCTGAAACAATGCTTCCACGGCCTGGGCCGCTCTGGAGGAGTGCTGCTGTACTCACCAGAACATGTGTCCTGATTGGCCGTGGCCCGCTGCGTGCCCCACAACCTCGACCATCAGGAGGGCACTGTCCTTGTCACCAGGTGTACAGTGAGCAGCTGGGGAGGAGGAAAAGGAAGAGGAGGATGAAGTGGAAGGGAGTAGTGACCCAGAAAGCCACTTTCTGCCCGGGCTGTCCGTGATCGAATCCTCCGAGTGTGGTACCAGTGAACCCAACCCCCACTCCCCATTGACCAATAGTCCCACACTTTGCTGTCCCTCTCTAACTGACCATCACACCCAGCACTTGGCCCCACAGCCACAATAAAGGCCCCCCCAACACAAACATTCCAACCCAAAGTTATCAAACAATCCATCCAATATTACATCACAAACTCAACTAACCCCGTTGTGAATACCCTCAGTGGGTGCCTTGCATGTGTCTTTGGCTGTCCCAGTGAGTGCTCCTGTACAGTGCTACCCCAGGGGCTGCAGCATGGGTGGTGGAAGGCTGCTGACTTTCAGTGGGGGAGGCTGTGGATGGCCTTGCTGGACCATCTCGAGTAGCTCTGGGCCTAGAGGGCCCGGCTGCAGACTGCCCCACCTCAGCCTGGGGCAGCAGTGGAGCGGCAGTGCGGGGAGGGCGAATGACAGTGGGGGGAGAGGGGGAGTGGGGGAAGGGGAGGGGGAGTGGCAGTGGGGGATGGGGGAGTGGCATGGGGGGAGGGGGAGTAGTAGTGGGGGGAAGGGAGTGGGGGAAGTGGCGAGAGTGGAGTGGTAGTGGGGAAGGGGGGAGTGGCAGTGGCGTGAGGGGGAGTGGCAGTGGGGGGAGTTGCAGTGGGGGAGGGGGAGTGACAGTGGGGGGAGGGGAAGTGACAGTGGGGGGAGGGGGAGTGACAGTGGTGGGGGAGGGAGGGGCTGTGGGGTGAGTGGAGTGGCAGTGGGGTGAGGGGGAGTGGCAGTGGGGGGAGGGGGAGTGGCAGCGGGGGGAGAGGGAGTGGCAGTGGGGGGAGGGGGAGTGACAGCGGGGGGAGGGGGAGTGGCGGTCGGGGAGGGGAGTGGCGGTAGGGGAGAGGGAGTGGCAGTGGAGAGAGGGAAGTGGCAGAGGGGGGAGTGGCAGTCGGGGGAGTGGCAATGGGGGGAGTGGCAGTGGGGGAGTGGCAGTGGGGGGAGGGGGAGTGGGGGGAGTGGCAGTGGGGGGAGGGGAGTGGCAGTGGAGGGAGGGGAGTGGGGGCAGGACGAATGCTCACAGCCTGAGAGAAGACACATGTTCTTGCTCCATGTAGCCCCTGCCACTACCCTGGGGCAGCACCTCAGCGTTCCTTTTGGAGAACAAAGGACGGGACTGCGATCGGCATATTAACAGTGAAAGGGTTGTCAGAGGTGCAGTGGGGCCGATTAGGGAGCACAATACAGATCGATTGGTGGAGGCATAAGGTATCGCTGAGGTACTGAATGATGCTGTGCACCAGTGTTTACCAAGGAAGGGGACTTTGTCCAAACTACAGTAAACGAGGAGGCTGTTGGGATACTGGATGATAAAAGTAGATAAAGAGGAGGTACTGGAAAGGATGGAAATAATTAAAGTGGATAAGTGACCCGGTGCGGACAGGAGCCATCCTCGGATACTGAGGGAAAGGTAGAAAGTGCAGAGTGGCGGACCACAATCGTCCAATCCTCATTAGATACAGGGACCTGGGGACTGAGGATTGCAAATATTAAACCTTGTTCAAAAAAAGAGAGAGGGATAAAGCTGCTAATGACAGGCCGAGCAGTTTAATATTATGGTGAGGGAGCTTCAAGGACAATAATCCGCGAGAAAATGAGCAGCCATGTGGATAAACAGGGACCAATAACGGAGAGGCAGCACCTAGTGGTTACGGGCAAATCATGTGACTAACTTGATTGCATTTTTTGATGAGGTAACAGAGGGTGGATGAGGATAGAAACATAGAAACATTGAAAATAGGTGCAGGAATAGGCCCTTGGAGCCTGCACCACCATTCAATAAGATCATGGCTGATCATTTTTTCAGTACCCCTTTCCTGCTTTCTCTCCATACCCCTTGATCTCTGTAGCTACATGAGTCATATCGAGCTCCCTCTTGAACATATCCAATGAACAACAACTCTGCGACAGGGAATTCCACAGGTTAACAACTCTCTGAGTGAAGAAGTTTCTCCTCACCTCAGTCTGAAATGGCCTGCCCCTTATCCTCAGACTGTGTCCCCTGGATCTGGACTTCCCCAACAGCGGAAACATTCTTCCCGCATCTAATCTGTCCAGTCCAGTCAGAATCTTATATGTTTCTATGAGATCCCCTCTCATCCTTCTAAACTCCAGTATATAAAGGCCCAGTTGATCCAATCTCTCCTCATCAGTCTGATGAATCTTCGCTGCACTCCCTCAATAGCAAGAACGTCCTTCCTCAGATTAGGAGACCAAAACTGAACACAATATTCCAGGTGAGGCCTCACCAAGGCCCTGTACAATTGCAGTAAGACTTCCCTGCTCTTATACTCAAATCCCCTTGCTATGAAGGCCAACATACCATTTGCCTTCTTCACCACCCGCTGTACCTGCATGCCAACCGTCAATGACTGATGAACCATGACACCCAGGTCTCGCTGCACCTCCCCTTTTCCTAATCTGCCGCCATTCAGATAATATTCTGCCTTCGTGTTTTTGCCCCCAAAATGGATAACCTCACATTTATCCACATTATACTGCATCTGCCATGTATTTGACCACTCGCATAACCAGTCCAAATCCCTCTTAGCGTCCTCCTCACAGCTCATACCGCCACCCAGTTTAGTGTCATCTGCAAACTTGGACATATTACACTCAATTCCATCATCTAAATCATTAATATATATTGTAAAGAGCTAGGGTCCCAGCACTGAACCCTGCAGCACTCCACTAGTCACTGTCTGCCATTCTGAAAAGTACCTGTTAATCCCGACTCTCTGCTTCCTGTCTTCCAACCAGTTGTTTATACACGTCAGTACATTACCCCCAATACCATGTGCTTTGATGTGAGCCCATGAGCTGCCACATAAAAGATTACTGCACAAGATTCCTATGGACTGGAGGGTAGCTAATGTAACACCACTTTTTACAAAAGGAGGGAGAGAGACAACAGGTAATTATAGACCGGTTAGCCTGACATCAGTGGTGGGGAAAATGTTGGAATCAATCATTAAGGATGAAATAGCAAAGCAGTTGGAAAGCAATGACAGGATCAGACCAAGTCAGCATGGATTTGTGAAAGGGAAATCATGCTTGACAAATCTTCTGAAATTTTTTGCGGATGTAACTAGCAGAGTGGACAAGGGAGAACCAGTGGATGTGGTATATTTGGACATTCAAAAGGCTATTGACAAGGTTCCGCACAAGAGATTGGTGTGCAAAATCAAAGGGCCTGGTATTGGGGGTAATGTACTGATGTGGATAGAGAACTGGTTGGCAGACAGGAAGCAGAGAGTCAGGATAAAGGGGTCTTTTTCAGAATGGCAGGCAGTGACTAGTGGAGTGCCGCACGGTTCAGTGCTGGGACCCCAGCTCTTTACAATCTACATTAACGATTTAGATGAAGAAATTGAGTGTAACATCTCCAAGTTTGCAGATGACACTAAACTGGGTGGCTGTGTGAGCTGTCAGAAGGACGCTAAGAGGCTGCAGGGTGACTTGGACGGGTTAGGTCAGTGGGCAAATGCATGGCAGATGCAGTATAATGTGGATAAATGTGAGGTTATCCATTTTGGGGGCAAAAACACGAATGCAGAATATTACCGTAATGGCGTCAGATTAGGAAAAGTGGAGGTGCAACGAGACCTGGGTGTCATAGTTCATCAGTCACTAAAAGTGGGCATGTAGGTACAGCAGGCAGTGAAGAAGGCAAATGGTATGTTGGCCTTCATAGCTAGGGGATTTGAGTATAGGAGCAGGGAGGTCTTACTGCAGTTGTACAGGTCCTTAGTGAGGCCACACCTGAAATATTGTGTTCAGTTTTGATGTCCTAATCTGAGGAAGGACGTTCTTGCTATTGAGGGAGTGCAGCGAAGGTTCACCAGACTGATTCCAAAAATGGCTGGACTGTCATATGAGGAGAGACTGGATCAACTGGGCCTTTATTCACTGGAGTTTAGAAGGATGAGAGAGGATCTCATAGAAACGTATAAGATTCTGACGGGACTGGACAGGTTAGATGCGGGAAGAATGTTCCTGATGTTGGGGAAGTCTAGAACCAGGGGACATAGTCTTCAGATAAGGGGTTGGCCATTTAGGTCTGAGATGAGAATAAACTTCTTCACTCAGAGAGTTGTTAACCTATGGAATTCCCTGCCGCAGAGAGTTGTTGATGCCAGTTCATTGGATATATTCAAGAGGGACTTTGATATGATCCTTACGGCTAAGGGGATCAAGGGGGATGGAGAGAATGAAGAAAAGGGGTACTGAGGCAATGATCAGCCATGATCTTATTGAATGGCGGTGCAGGCTCGAAGGGCCGAATGGCCTACTCCTGCACCTATTTTCTATGTTTCTATGTTTCTATGTTTCACGGGGTTGGAAGTAATGTATTAGCATGGTTGGAGGATTGGCTAACTAACAGAAAACAGAGAGTTGGGATAAATGGTTCATTCTCGGATTGGCAATCAGTAACTAGTGGGGTGCCGCAGGGATCAGTGCTGGGACCCCAACTATTTACAATCTATATTAACGACTTGGAAGAAGGGACTGAGTGTAACGTAGCCAAGTTTGCTGACAATACAAAGATGGGAGGAAAAGCAATGTGTGAGGAGGACACAAAACATCTGCAAAAGGACATAGACAGGCTAAGTGAGTGGGCAAAAATTTGGCAGATGGAGTATAATGTTAGAAAATGTGAGTTCATGCACTTTGGATGAAAAAATCAAAGAGCAAGTTATTATTTAAATGGAGAAAGATTGCAAAGTGCTGCAATACAGCGGGACCTGGGGGTACTTATGCATGAAACACAAAAGGATAGTATGCAGGTGCAGCAAGTGATCAGGAAGGCCAATGGAATCTTGGCCTTCATTGCAAAGGCAATGGAGTACAAAAGCAGGGAAGTCTTGCTAAAGTTTTACAGTGTATTGGTGAGGCCTGGAATACTGTTTGCTGTTTTGGTTTCCATATTTACGAAAAGATATACTTGCTTTGGAGGCAGTTCAGAGAAGGTTCACTAGATTGATTCGAGAGATGAGGAGGTTGATTTATGAGGAAAGGTTGAGTAGGTTGGGCCTCTACTCATTGAAATTCAAAAGAATGAGAGGTGATCTTATCGAAACGGGCAGAAAGCATGTTTCCACTAATGGGGGAGACTAGAACGAGAGAGCGAATTAGAATAAGGGCTACCCGTTTTAAACTGAGATGAGGAGAAATTTTTTCTCTCAGAAGGTTGTAAATCTGTGGAATTCACTGCCTCAGAAAGCTGTGGAAGATGGGACATTGAATAAATTTCAGACAGAAATAGACAGTTTCTTAAACGATAAGGGGATAAAGGGTTATGGCGAACGGGCAGAAAAGTGGAGCTGAGTCCATGATCGGATCAGCCATGATCATATTAAATGGCGGAGCAGGCTCGAGGGGCTGTATGGCCTACTCCTGCTCCTATTTCTTATGTTCTTATAATGTGATTTTGGACTTTCAAACATTTGATAAAGTACCACATATTAGGTAAGTTAACAAAATTGAAGCTGATGGGATAAAGGGGTCAGGAACAGCATGGACACAATATTGGCCAAGGGATAAGTGTGGTGTTGAATGTCTGTTTTCCAGACTGGAGACAGGTGAACAGTGGTGTTCCCCAGGGTTCAGGACCAGGACCACTGCTGCGTTTGATTCACATTAATGATTTGGGCTTTGGGGAGGGGGCATATAGGATACAACTAGGCAATTTGTAAATAGCCCAAAACGTGGAAGTGCAGTCAACAGTGAGGAAGATAGCAAGCGACTTCAAGAGGACACAGACAGGCTGGTGAAATGGGCAGACACATGGCAGATGGAATTCAATGCAGCAAAGTCTGAGGGGAGACATTTTGGCGGGAGGCATGTGCAGAGATAATACAAGCTAAGGGGGGCAATTTTAAAGGGGGTGCAAGAAGGGAGACCTGGGGGGGTTTATGCACAAATATTTGAAGGTGGTTGGACAGGTTAACAAAGCATATGGGATCCTAGGCTTTATAAATAAGAAGCATAGAGTACAAAAGCCAGGAAGTTACACTAAACCTAGATCAAAGACGGGTTGGCCCCAGCTGGAGTATTGTGTCCAATTCTGGGCACCACACCTTAGCAAGGAAGTGATGGTATTGGAGAGGGTGCAGAAGAGATTTACTACAATGTTTCCATGGATGAGAGATTACAGTTCCGGGGATAGACTGGAGAAGTTGGGGTTGTTTTCCTTAGAGCAGAGAAGGCTATGAGAAGATTGGTTAAGGCCATGAAGGGTTTAGATGGAGTAAATAAAGAGAAACTGTTTGCAATGGTGGAAGGGTTGATAACCAGAGGGCACAGATTTAAGTTGACTGGCAAAAGAACCAGAGGCGACATGAGGGAATACTTTTTTTACGCACCAAATGGTTGGGATTTGGAAAGCGCTGCCTGATAGCAATATTCCAGCTGACATTTTTCGAGGTTGTGGCCCAAATAATCGCGCATGCGCAGTTTTTCCATTTAAAAGCCAGCAAGCAGCCTGGGCGGGACTTCCAGATCATTGAATGGCCACAGAACTTAACGGGAACATTCCCGATCGGGTGGTGGAAATGGATTCAATAGTAACCTCCAAAAGGGAATTGGATAAATACCTGAAGGGAGAATGATAACCAAAGCATGACAGGAAGAGACAGAGCATATTAACATAAGTGCATCAGAAAGTTGGGTCAGAGTAGGGAAAATGGTAAAAAGACAAAATTAAAAGCTCTTTATCTGAATGCATGCAGCATGCATAACACAATAGATGAGTTGAAGGCACAAATAGAAATACATGGGGATATATCTGATAGCCATTACAGAGGTGGTTGCAAGGTGACCAAAGCTGGGAACTGAATATTCAGGGTTATTTGCCATTTCGGAAGGATAAGCAGAAAGGAAAAGGAGGTGGGGTTAATAAAGGATGAGATCAGTGCAGTAGTGAGAAATGATATTGGCTCAGAAGATCAAGATGTAGAATCAGTTTGGGTAGGGATAAAAAATTAAAGGGAAAAAGTAACTGGTGGGAGTAGTCTATAGGCTCCCTAACAGTAGTACATTGTAGCACCAAGTATAAATCAAGAACTAATGGAGGCTTGTAAGAAAGGTACAGTAACAATCATCGGTGATTTCAATCTTCATATTGATTGGACAAATCAAATTGGCAAAGGTAGCCTTGAAGAAGAATTCATCGAGTGTATTCGGGATGGTTTCTTAGAACAATGCATTGTGGAACCAATCAGGGATCAGGCTATTTTAGATCTGGTACTGTGTAATGAGACTGGATTAATTAATTATATCATAGTTGAACTTCAAGCCATCATGAACACCTTCACCGAAGCGTACGAGAGTATGGGTCTTACATTAAACATCCGTAAGATTAAGGTCCTCTACCAACCTGCCCCCGCCATACAGTACTGCTCCCCGATTATCGAAATCCATGACGAGGCTTTGGACAACGTGGATCATGTTCCATACCTCGGGAACCTACTGTCAACAAGGGCAAACGACGATGATGAAGTCTAACACCGCCTTCAATGTGCCAGTGCAGCCTTCGGTCGCCTGAGGAAGGGAATGTTTGAAGACCAGGACCTCATAGCCGGAACCAAGCTCATGGTCTACAGGGCAGTAGTGATCCCCGCTCTCCTATATGCTTCAGATACATGGACTATATACAGCAAGCACCTCAAACCACTGGAGAAGTACCACCAACGCTGCCTCCGCAAGATCCTGCAAATCCATTGGCAGGATAGGCACATCGACATTAGTGTTTTCACTCAGGTCAACATCCCCAGCATTGAAGCACTGTCCACGCTCAATCAGCTCCGATGGTTGGGCCACATCGTCCGCATGCCTGACACTAGACGCCCAAAACAAGCACTCTACTCAGATCTCCAACATGGCAAGCAAACCCCAGGTGAGCAGACAATATGCTTCAAGGACACCCTCAAAGCCTCCTTGAAATAGTGTAACATCCCCACCGACATTTGGAAATCTCTGTCCCAAGACTGCTCAAAGTGGAGGAGACATTCGGGAAGGCACCGAATACCTCGAGTTTCTTCGCTGGGAGCAAACGTAAGCCAAGCGCTAACAGCAGAAGGAGTGCATGACAACCCAAGCACCCGACCCACCCATCTCTTTAACCTCCATCTGCCTCACTTGTGACAAAGACTGTTGGTCCCACACTGGACTCATCAGTCACCTGAGAACACATATTATTGTGGAAGCAAGTCATCCTCAACACCGAAGGACTGCTTAAGAAGGAGGAGAAGGCAAAGTAAAGGATCCTCTTGAGAAGAGTGATCATAGCATGGTAGAATTTTAAATTCAGTTTCAGGGTGAGAAACCTTGGTCTCAAACTAGGGTCCTGAACTTAAATAAAGGGAATTACAAAGATATGAAGGCAGAGTTGGCTAAAGTGGACTGGGAAAATATTTTAAAGTGTAAGACAGTAAAGAAGCACTGGCAAATATTTAAGGAGATATTTCATAACTCTCAGCAAAGATATATTCCAGTGAGAAAGAAAGACTCGAAGAGAAGGATGAACCATCCATGGCTAACTAAGGAAGGAAAGCATGGTATCAAATTAAAAACAAAAGCATGCAATGTTGCGAAGAATAATGGAAAGCCAGAGGATTTTGAAATTTTTTGAAACCAGCAAAGGACAACAAAAAAAATAATAGAGAGAAGACAGTTTATGAGAGTAAACTAGCAAGAAATATAAAAACAGACAATAAGAACTTATACAGGTATATAAAAAGGAAGAGAGTAGTTAAAGTAAACGTTGGTCCTTTAGAGGATGAGACTGAGGAATTAATAATGGAGAACAGGGAAATTGCAGAAACTTTGAACAAATATTTTGTATTGATCTTCATGGTAGAAAACACGAGAAACATCCTAATAATTGATAATCATGGGGCTTTTGAGAGGGGCGAACTTAATCAGGAAGGCAAATCATTGCAAGGGGGATAGAGTATAAAAGCAGAAAAGTTATGCTACAACTGTGAGACCACACCTAGAATACTGCATGCAGTTTTGGTTTCCATATTTAAGGAAGGACATACTTGCATTGCAGGCATTTCAGAGAAGGTTCACTAAGTTGATTCCGGAGATGAGGGGGTTGACATGAAGATAGGTTGAGTAGGTTTGGCCTATACTAATTGGAGTTCAGAAGAATGAGAGGATTCTTATTGAAACATATAAAATAATGAGGGGACTCGACAAGGTGGATGCAGAGAAGATATTTTCATTCATAGGGGAAACTAATACTAGGGGACATAGTCTTAGAATAAGGAGCTGCCCATTTAAAACTGAGATGTGGAGAAATGTCTTCTCTTAGAGGGTTGTAAATCTGTGGAATTCTCTGCCACAGAGAGCTGTGGAGGCTGGGTCATTGAATATATTTAAGGCAGAGATAGACAGATTTTTGAGCGATAAGGAAATAAAAGGTTATGGGGAGCGTTCATGATCAGATCAGCCATGATCTTATTCAATGGCGGAGCAGACTCGAGGGGCCAAATGGACTAATCCTAAACCTATTTCTTGTGTTCATATGTTCTTAAAACAATCACTATCACTGGAGAAAAAATACTCGGCAAACTAATGGGACTAAAAATGGATAAGTCCCCTGGACCTGATGGCCTGCATCCTAGGGTGTTTAAAGAAGTAACTGCAGAGATAGTGGATGCATTGGTTGAAATCTACTAAAATTCCCTGGATTCTGGAGAGGTCCCAGCGGATTAGAAAATGGCAAATGTAACACCCCTATTTAAGAAAGGAGGGAGACAGAAAGCAGGAAACTATAGACCAGTTAGCGTAATATCTGTCATTGGGGAAAATGCTGGAGTCCATTATTAAGGAAGTAGTAGCAGGACATTTAGAAAATCATAATACAGTCAATCAGAGTCAGCATGGTTTTATGAAAGGTAAATTATGTTTGACACATTTGCTGGAGTTCTTTGAGGATGTAATGAGCAGGGTGGATAAAGGGGAACCAGTAGATGTTGTGTATTTGGATTTCCAGAAGGCATTCGATAACGTGCCACATAAAAGATTACTGCGCAAGATAAGAACACACGGGGTTGGGGGTGATATATTACCATGGATAGAGGATTGGCTAACTAACAGATAACTGAGAATCTGGATAAATGGGCCATTTTCAGGTTGGAAAATGGTAACTAGTTGGCTGCCACAGGGATCGGTGCTGGGGCCTCAACTATTTACAATCTATAATAATGACTTGGATGAAGGGACTGAGTGTTATGTAGCGAAATTTGCTGATGATACAAAGATAGGTGGGAAAGCAATTTGTGAGGAGGATGCAAAGAATCTGCAAAGGGCTATAGATAGTGGGGAGGGTTCAGGTGAGCAGAAACCTAAAAGCTCAAAGAACAAGGCAATAGAGCAGGGTAGCATTGCGAGAAACAAAAACCAGTGCATGACAGGAAGGGACAGAATATAGAAACAAAAGAGTGTATCAGAAACTGGGACCATAGCTGGAGAAAATGGTATGAAAACACGTTTAAAAGCTTTTTATCTGAATGCACACATCATTCGTAACAAAACAGATGAGCTGTCGGCAGAAATAGTTACAAATGGGTATGATCTGATAGCCACAACAGCGACGTGGTTACAAGGTGACCAAAACTTGGAACTAAATATTCAGGGGTAATTGACAATTGGAAAGGACAGACAGAAAGGAAAAGGAGGTGGGGTAGCTCTGTTGATAAAGGATGGAATCACTGCAATAGCGAGAAATGATATTGGCTCAAATGATCAGGATGTTGAAACAGTTTGTGTGGAGATAAGGAATAATAAGGGGGAAAAGTCACTGGTGGGCGTAGTCTATAGGCCCCCTAACAGTAGCAACTCTGATGGTCGGAGTATAAACCAAGAAATAGTGGCCGTTTGTAAAAAGGGAACAGCAATAATTATGGGTGATTTTAACCTCCACATTGATTGAACAAATCAAAATGGTCAGGATAGACTTGAGGAGGAGTTCGTAGAGTGCATAAGGAACGGGTTCCTTGCGCAGTATGTAAAGGAACCAACCAGGGGTTAGGCTATCTTAGATCTGGTCCTGTATAATGAGACAGGATTAATAAACAATCTCCCAGTAAAGGATCCCTTGGACTGAGTGAACATATCATGGTTGAATTTCAAATTCGGATGGAGGGCGAGAAAGTTGAATCTCAAGCCAGCGTACTAAGCTTAAATAAAGGAGACTACAAAGGTATGAGGGCAGAGTTGGCTAAAGTGGACTGGGAAAATAGATTATAGTTTAGGACAGTTGATGAACAGTGACGTACATTTAAGGAGATATTTAATAACTCTCAAGAAAAATATTTTCCAGTGATTGTAAAGGGTGAAAAAAAAAGATAGCCATCTGTAGCTAACGAAAGAAATAAAGGATGTTATCCAATTAAAAACAAGGGCATACAAGGTGGCCAAAACTAGTGAGAGGACAGAAGATTAGAAAGCTTTTAAAAGCTAACAAAGAATGACTAAAAAAATGATTAAGAAAGGGAAGATAGACGATGAAAGTAAACGAGCACAAAATATAAAAACAGATAGCAAGAGTTTCTATCGGTATATAAAAAGGAAAAGAGTGGCTAAAGTAAATGTTGGTCCCTGAGAGGAAGAGACTGGGGAATTAATGATGGGGAACATGGAGATGGCAGAAACTCTGAACAAATATTTTGTGTCAGTCTTTACAGTAGTGGACACGAATAATATCCCAACAGTAGATAGTGGATGGTTGGGACGAACTTAACACAATCACAATCACTAAGGAGGTGGTACTCAGTAAGATAATGGGGCTAAAGGCGGATAAATCCCCTGGACCTAATGGCTTGCATCCTAGGGTCTTAAGAGCAGTAGCGACAGGGATAGTGGATGCATTGGTCATAATTTACCTAAATTCCCTGGATTCTGGGGAGGTCCCAGCAGATTGGAAAACTGCAAATATACCACCCCTATTTAAAAAAGGAGGCAGACAAAAAGCAGGAAACTATAGACCAGTTAGCCTGACATCTGTGGTTGGGAAAATGTTGGAGTCCATTATTAAAAAAGCAGTAGCAGGACATTTGGAAAAGCATAATTCAGTCAGGCAGAGTAAGCATGGATTTATGAAGAGAAAGTCATATTTGACAAATTTGCTGGAATTTTTTGAGGATGTAACAAACAGGGTGGATAAAGGGGAACCAGTGGATGTGGTGTATTTGGACTTCCCAAGCATTTGACAAGGTGCCACATAAAAGGTTAATGCACAAGATAAAATTTCACGGGGTTGAAGGTAATATATTACAATGGATGTAGGATTGGCTAACTAACAGAAAGCAGAGAGTTGGGATAAATGGTTCATAGAAACATAGAAACATAGAAAATAGGTTCAGGAGTAGTCCATTCCGCCCTTCGAGCCTGCACCGCCATTCAATGAGTTCATGGCTGAACATGCAACTTCAATACCCCATTCCTGCTTTCTCGCCATACCCCTTGATCCCCCTAGTAGTAAGGACTACATCTAACTCCTTTTTGAATATATTTAGTGAATTGGCCTCAACAACTTTCTGTGGTAGAGAATTCCACAGGTTCGCCACTCTCTGGGTGAAGAAGTTTCTCCTCATCTCGGTCCTAAATGGCTTACACCTTATCCTTAGACTGTGACCCCTGGTTCTGGACTTCCCCAACATTGGGAACATTCTTCCTGCATCTAACCTGTCTAAACCCATCAGAATTTTAAACGTTTCTATGAGATCCCCTCTCATTCTTCTGAACTCCAGTGAATACAAGCCCAGTTGATCCAGTCTTTCTTGATATGTCAGTCCCGCCATCACGGGAATCAGTCTGATGAACCTTCGCTGCACTCCCTCAATAGCAAGAATGTCCTTCCTCAAATTAGGAGACCAAAACTGTACACAACACTCCAGGTGTGGCCTCACCAAGGCCCTGTACAACTGTAGTAACACCTCCCTGCCCCTGTACTCAAATCCCCTCTCTATGAAGGCCAACATGCCATTTGCTTTCTTAACCACCTGCTGTACCTGCATGCCAACCTTCAATGACTGATGTACCATGACACCCAGGTCTCGTTGCACCTCCCCTTTTCCTAATCTGTCACCATTCAGATAATAGTCTGTCTCTCTGTTTTTACCCCCAAAGTGGATAACCTCACATTTATCCACATTATATTTCATCTGCCATGCATTTGCCCACTCACCTAACCTATCCAAGTCACTCTGCAGCCTCATAGCATCCTCCTCGCAGCTCACACTGCCACCCAACTTAGTGTCATCCGCAAATTTGGAGATACTACATTTAATCCCCTCATCTAAATCATTAATATACAATGTAAACAGCTGGGGCCCCAACACAGAACCTTGCGGTATCCCACTAGTCACTGCCTGCCATTCTGAAAAGTACCCATTTACTCCTACTCTTTGCTTCCTGTCTGACAACCAGTTCTCAATCCACGTCAGCACACTACCCCCAATCCCATGTGCTTTAACTTTGCACATTGTGTGCGACCTTGTCGAAAGCCTTCTGAAAGTCCAAATACACCACATCAACTGGTTCTCCCTTGTCCACTCTACTGGAAACATCCTCAAAAAATTCCAGAAGATTTGTCAAGCATGATTTCCCTTTCACAAATCCATGCTGACTTGGACCTATCATGTCACCTCTTTCCAAATGTGCTGCTATGACATCCTTAATAATTGATTCCATCATTTTACCCACTACTGATGTCAGGCTGACCGGTCTATAATAACCTGTTTTCTCTCACCCACCTTTTTTAATTCATAGGTTGGCAATCAGTAACTAATGGGGTGCTGCAGGGATCAGTGCTGGGACCCCAACTATTTACAATCTATATGAGCGACTTGGAAGAAGGGACTGAGTGTAATGTAGCCAAGTTTGCTGATGATACAAAGATAGGAGGAAAATCAATGTGTGAGGAGGACACAAAAAATCTGCAAAAGGACATAGACAGGCTACGTGAGTGGGCAAAAATTTTGCAGATGGAGTATAATGTTAGACAGTGTGAGGTCATGCACTTTGGCAGAAAAAAATCGAAGAGCATGTTACTATTTAAATGGAGAACAATTACAAAGTGCTGCAGTACAGCAGGACCTGAGGTTCATGGTGCATGCAACACAAAAGGTTAGTATGCAGTAACAGCAAGTGATCAGGAAGGCCAATGGAATCTTGGCCTTTATTGCAAAGGGGATAGAGTATAAAAGCAGGGCAGTCTTGCTACAGTTATACAGGGTATTGGTGAGGCCACACCTGGAATACTGCATACAGTTTTTGTTTCCAAATTAAAGAAAGGATATACTTGCTTTGGAAGCAGATCAGAGAAGGTTCACTAGGTTGATTCCGGAGATGAGGGGGTTGACTTTTGAGGAAAGGTTGTGTAGGTTGTACCTCTACTCATTGGAATTCAGAAGAATGAGAGGTGATCTTATCAACACTTATAAGATTATGAGGGGGCTTGACAAGGTGGCTACAGAGATGATGTTTCCACTGATAAGGGAGACTAGAATTAGGGGGCATAATTTCAGAATAAGGGGCCGCCCATTTAAAACTGAGATGAGGAGGAATTTCTTCTCAGAGGGTTGTAAATCTGCGGAATTCACTGCCTCAGAGAGCTGTGGATGCTGGTCATTGAATAAATTTAAGAAAGAGATAGACAGTTACGTAACTGATAAGGGAATAAGGGTGTTATATATGTAAACCTGTATATACCTTGTGTAGCCACAAGAGAGCTCATCACACAATACCTTGGGAGCACAGGTACTTAAGGAGGCCTCACAGGCTGGAGAGACACTCTGGAGACCTGCAATAAAAGACTGAGGTCGCACTTTACTTTGAGCTCACAGTATCCAGTCAGACTCCTTATTCATAGACAACAAAGGGGTTATGTGAAGCGGGCAGGGAAGTGGACCTGAGTCCATGATCGGATCAGCCATGACCTTATAAAATGGCGGAGCAGGCTCGAGGGGCCGTATGGACTACTCCTGCTCCTATTTCTTATGTTGTTATGTAAATAGGCTAAGTGAGTGGGCAAAAATTTGGCAGATGAAGTATATTGTGGGAAATTGTCAGGTTATCCACTTTGGTAGGAAAAATTAAAAGCAAATTCTTTAAATGGAGAGAGATTACAGAATGGTGCATTATCGAGGAATCTGTAGTGTTCCAGTTCTATGTGCCTCCAGCTGCTTCGGCCCCAAGCTCTAGAACTCCCTCCTTAAACCTCTCCATCTCTCTATCTCTCTCCTCCTCCTTTAAAACATGCCTTAAAACGTACCTCTTTGAGCAAGCTTTTCGTCATCTGCCATAACTTCATATTTTTTGTCTTATAACACCCCTGTGAAGCGCCTTGGGATGTTTTACTACATTAAAGACTCGACGGGCTAGACGTTCAGCACATCATGGCCCATTGATCGCCCATTTATCGCCCATTGATCGCCCATTGATCGCCCATTGATCGCCCACTAATCACCCATTGATCGCCCATTGATCGCCCATTGATCGCCCATTGATCGTCCATTGATCGCCCATTGATCACCCATTGATCACCCATTGATCACCCATTGATCACCCATTGATCGCCCATTGATCGCCCAGTTATCGCCCATTGATCGCCCATTTATCACCCATTGATCGCCCATTGATCGCCCATTGATCGTCCATTTATCGCCCAGTTATCGCCCATTTATCGCCCATTGATCACCCATTTATCACCCAGTTATCGCCCATTGATCGCCCATTGATCGCCCATTGATCGCCCATTTATAGCCCATTGATCGCCCATTGATCGCCCAGTTATCGACCATTTATCGCCCATTGATCGCCCATTGATCGTCCATTTATCGCCCATTGATCGCCCAGTTATCGCCCATTGATCGTCCATTGATCGCCCATTGATTGCCCATTGATCGCCCATTTATCACACAGTTATCACCCATTGATCGTCCATTTATCGACCATTAATCGCCCATTGATCGCCCATTGATCGCCCATTTATTGACCATTAATCACCCATTGATCGTCCATTGATCGCCCATTTATCGCCCATTGATCGCCCATTGATCGCCCATTGATCACCCATTGATCGTCCATTTATCGACCATTAATCGCCCATTGATCACCCATTTATCACCCAGTTATCGCCCATTGATCGCCCTTTTATCACCTATTGATCACCCATTTATCGCCCATTGATCGCCCATTGATCGCCCATTAATCGCCCATTGATCGCCCATTAATCGCCCATTGATCACCCATTGATCACCCATTGATATCCCATTAATAGCCATTTATCGCCCATTTATCGCCCATTGATCGCCCATTTATCGCCCATTTATCGACCATTAATCGCCCATTTATTGCCCATTGATCGCCCATTTATTGCCCATTGATCGCCCATTTATCGCCCATTGATCACCCATTTATCGCCCATTGATCGCCCATTGATAACCCTTTGATCACCCATTGATCACCCATTGATCACCCATTGATCGCCAATTGATCACCCATTGATCACCCATTGATCGCCCATTGATCACCCAGTTATCGCCCATTGATCGCCCATTTATCACCCATTGATCGTCCATTGATTGCCCATTGATTGCCCATTGATCGCCCATTTATCGCCCATTTATCGACCATTAATCGCCCATTTATTGCCCATTGATCGCCCATTTATTGCCCATTGATCGCCCATTTATCGCCCATTGATTGCCCATTGATCACCCATTGATCGCCCATTGATCGCCCATTGATCACCCATTGATCACCCATTGATCACCCATTGATCGCCAATTGATCACCCATTGATCACCCATTGATCGCCCATTGATCGCCCAGTTATCGCCCATTGATCGCCCATTTATCACACATTGATCGTCCATTGATTGCCCATTGATTGCCCATTGATCGCCCATTTATCGCCCATTTATCGCCCATTGATCGCCCATTGATCGCACATTTATCACCCAGTTATCACCCATTGATCGTCCATTTATCACCCATTGATCGCCCATTGATCGCCCATTGATGGCCCATTGATCGCCCATTAATCGCCCATTGATCGCCCATTGATCGCCCATTGATCACCCATTTATTGCCCATTGATCGCCCATTTATCGCCCATTGATCACCCATTTATCGCCCATTGATCGCCCATTGATCACCCTTTGATCACCCATTGATCACCCATTGATCGCCCATTGATCGCCCAGTTATCGCCCATTGATTGCCCATTGATCGCCCATTTATCGCCCATTTATCGCCCATTGATCGCCCATTTATCACCCAGTTATCACCCATTGATCGTCCATTGATCGCCCATTGATCGCCCATTGATCGCCCATTAATCGCCCATTGATCGCCCATTGATCGCCCATTGATCGCCGATTGATCGCCCACTAATCACCCAATGATCGGCCATTGATCGCCCATTGATCGCCCATTGATCGCCCATTGATCGTCCAGTTATCGCCCATTTATCGCCCATTTATCACCCAGTTATCGCCCATTGATCGTCCATTTATCACCCATTGATCGCCCATTGATCGCCCATTGATCGCCTAGTTATCGACCATTTATCGCCCATTGATCGCCCATTGATTGTCCATTTATCGCCCATTGATCGCCCAGTTATCGCCCATTGATCGTCCATTGATCGCCCATTGATCGCCCATTGATCGTCCATTAATCACCCAGTTATCACCCATTGATCGTCCATTTATCGACCATTAATCGCCCATTGATCGCCCATTGATCGCCCATTTATTGACCATTAATCACCCATTGATCGTCCATTGATCGCCCATTTATCGCCCATTGATCGCCCATTGATCGCCCATTGATCAACCATTGATTGTCCATTTATCGACCATTAATCACCCATTGATCACCCATTTATCACCCAGTTATCGCACATTGATCACCCAGTTATCACCCATTGATCGCCCATTGATCGCCCATTGATCGCCCAGTTATTGCCCATTTATAGCCCATTGATCGCCCATTGATCGCCCAGTTATCGACCATTTATCGCCCATTGATCGCCCATTGATTGTCCATTTATCGCCCATTGATTGCACAGTTATCGCCCATTGATCGTCCATTGATCGCCCATTGATTGCCCATTGATCGCCCATTAATCACCCAGTTATCACCCATTGATCGTCCATTTATCGACCATTAATCGCCCATTGATCGCCCATTGATCGCCCATTTATCGCCCATTGATCGCCCATTGATCGCCCATTGATCGTCCATTTATCGACCATTAATCGCCCATTGATCACCCATTGATCACCCAGTTATCGCCCATTGATCGCCCATTTATCACCTATTGATCGCCCATTTATCGCCCATTAATCGCCCATTGATCGCCCATTAATCGCCCATTGATCGCCCATTGATCGTCCATTTATCGACCATTAATCGCCCATTGATCACCCATTGATCACCCAGTTATCGCCCATTGATCGCCCATTTATCACCTATTGATCGCCCATTTATCGCCCATTAATCGCCCATTGATCGCCCATTAATCGCCCATTGATCACCCATTGATAACCCATTAATCGACATTTATCGCCCATTTATCGCCCATTGATCGCCCATTTATCGCCCATTTATCGACCATTAATCGCCCATTTATTGCCCATTGATCACCCATTTATTGCCCATTGATCGCCCATTTATCGCCCATTGATCACCCATTTATCGCCATTGATCGCCCATTGATAACCCTTTGATCACCTATTGATCGCCCATTTATCGCCCATTGATTGCCTATTTATCACCCATTGATCACCCATTGATCGCCCATTGATCGCCCATTGATCACCCATTGATCACCCATTGATCACCCATTGATCGCCAATTGATCACCCATTGATCACCCATTGATCGCCCATTGATCGCCCAGTTATCGCCCATTGATCGCCCATTTATCACCCATTGATCGCCCATTGATTGCCCATTGATTGCCCATTGATCGCCCATTTATCGCCCATTTATCGCCCATTGATCGCACATTTATCACCCAGTTATCACCCATTGATCGTCCATTTATCACCCATTGATCGCCCATTGATCGCCCATTGATCGCCCATTGATCGCCCATTGATCACCCATTTATTGCCCATTGATCGCCCATTTATCGCCCATTGATCACCCATTTATCGCCCATTGATCGCCCATTGATCACCCTTTGATCACCCATTGATCACCCATTGATCGCCCATTGATCGCCCAGTTATCGCCCAGTTATCGCCCATTGATTGCCCATTGATCGCCCATTTATCGCCCATTTATCGCCCATTGATCGCCCATTTATCGCCCATTGATCGCACATTTATCACCCAGTTATCACCCATTGATCGTCCATTTATCACCCATTGATCGCCCATTGATCGCCCATTGATCGCCCATTGATCGCCCATTGATCACCCATTTATTGCCCATTGATCGCCCATTTATCGCCCATTGATCACCCATTTATCGCCCATTGATCGCCCATTGATCACCCTTTGATCACCCATTGATCACCCATTGATCGCCCATTGATCGCCCAGTTATCGCCCAGTTATCGCCCATTGATTGCCCATTGATCGCCCATTTATCGCCCATTTATCGCCCATTGATCGCCCATTTATCACCCAGTTATCACCCATTGATCGCCCATTGATCGCCCATTGATCGCCCATTGATCACCCATTTATCGCCCATTGATCGCCCATTGATCACCGTTTGATCACCCATTGATCACCCATTGATCGCCCATTGATCGCCCAGTTATCGCCCAGTTATCGCTCATTGATTGCCCATTGATCGCCCATTTATCGCCCATTTATCGGCCATTGATCGCCCATTTATCACCCAGTTATCACCCATTGATCGTCCATTGATCACCCATTGATCGCCCATTGATCGCCCATTGATCGCCCATTGATCGCCCATTGATCGCCCATTGATCGCCCATTGATCGCCGATTGATCGCCCACTAATCACCCAATGATCGGCCATTGATCGCCCATTGATCGCCCATTGATCGTCCAGTTATCGCCCATTTATCGCCCATTTATCACCCAGTTATCACCCATTGATCGTCCATATATCACCCATTGATCGCCCATTGATCGCCCATTGATCGCCTAGTTATCGACCATTTATCGCTCATTGATCGCCCATTGATTGTCCATTTATCGCCCATTGATCGCCCAGTTATCGCCCATTGATCGTCCATTGATCGCCCATTGATCGCCCATTGATCGTCCATTAATCACCTAGTTATCACCCATTGATCGTCCATTTATCGACCATTAATCGCCCATTGATCGCCCATTTATTGACCATTAATCACCCATTGATCGTCCATTGATCGCCCATTTATCGCCCATTGATCGCCCATTGATCGCCCATTGATCACCCATTGATCGTCCATTTATCAACCATTAATCACCCATTGATCACCCATTTATCACCCAGTTATCGCCCATTGATTGCCCATTTATCACCTATTGATCGCCCATTGATCGCCCATTGATCGCCCATTGATCGCCCATTGATCGCCCATTAATCGCCCATTGTTCACCCATTGATCACCCATTGATATCCCATTAATCGCCATTTATCGCCCATTGATCGCCCATTGATTGCCCATTTATCGCCCATTAATCGCCCATTGATCGCCCATTTATCGACCATTAATCGCCCATTTATTGCCCATTGATCGCCCATTTATTGCCCATTGATCGCCCATTTATCGCCCATTGATCACCCATTTATCGCCCATTGATCGCCCATTGATCACCCTTTGATCACCCATTGATCACCCATTGATCGCCCATTGATCGCCCAGTTATCGCCCATTTATTGCCCATTGATCGCCCATTTATCGCCCATTGATCGCCCATTAATCGCCCATTGATCACCCATTGATCGCCCATTGATCACCCATTGATCGTCCATTTATCGACCATTAATCGCCCATTGATCGCCCATTTATCACCCAGTTATCGCCCATTGATCACCCATTGCTCGCCCATTTATCGCCCATTGATCGCCCATTGATCACCCATTTATCGCCCATTGATCACCCATTGATCGCCCATTTATCGCCCATTGATCGCTCATTGATCGCCTATTAATCGCCCATTGATCGCCCATTAATCGCCCATTGATCGCCCATTGATCGCCGATTGATCGCCCACTAATCACCCAATGATCGGCCATTGATCGCCCATTGATCGCCCATTGATCGTCCAGTTATCG
The DNA here is from genome assembly GCF_044704955.1 of Pristiophorus japonicus. Classification (NCBI taxonomy): domain Eukaryota; kingdom Metazoa; phylum Chordata; class Chondrichthyes; family Pristiophoridae; genus Pristiophorus; species Pristiophorus japonicus. The sequence goes on from NW_027251843.1 coordinate 782,876, forward strand.
CCCATTTATCGCCCATTTATCACCCAGTTATCACCCATTGATCGTCCATTTATCGCCCATTGATCGCCCAGTTATCGCCCATTGATCGTCCATTGATCGCCCATTGATCGCCCATTGATCGCCCATTAATCACCCAGTTATCACCCATTGATCGTCCATTTATCGACCATTAATCACCCATTGATCGCCCATTGATCGCCCATTTATTGACCATTAATCACCCATTGATCGTCCACTGATCGCCCATTTATCGCCCATTGATCGCCCATTGATCACCCATTGATCGTCCATTTATCGACCATTAATCACCCATTGATCACCCATTTATCACCCAGTTATCGCCCATTGATCGCCCATTTATCACCTATTGATCGCCTATTGATCGCCCATTGATCGCCCATTGATCGCCCATTGATCGCCCATTAATCGCCCATTGATCACCCATTGATATCCCATTAATCGCCATTTATCGCCCATTTATCGCCCATTGATCGCCCATTTATCGACCATTAATCGCGCATTGAGCGCCCATTTATCGACCATTAATCGCCCATTTATTGCCCATTGATCGCCAATTTATTGCCCATTGATCGCCCATTTATCGCCCATTGATCACCCATTTATCGCCCATTGATCGCCCATTGATCTCCCTTTGATCACCCATTGATCACCCATTGATCGCCCATTGATCGCCCAGTTATCGCCCATTGATTGCCCATTGATTGCCCATTGATCGCCTATTTATCACCCATTTATCGCCCATTGATCGCCCATTTATCACCCAGTTATCACCCATTGATCGTCCATTGATCACCCATTGATCGTCCATTTATCGCCCATTGATCGCCCATTGATCGGCCATTGATCGCCCATTAATCGCCCATTGATCGCCCATTGATCGCCCATTGATCACCCATTGATCGTCCATTTATCGACCATTAATCGCCCATTGATCGCCCATTTATCACCCAGTTATCGCCCATTGATCACCCATTGATCGCCCATTTATCGCCAATTGATCGCCCATTGATCACCCATTTATCGCCCGTTGATCACCCATTGATCGCCCATTTATCGCCCATTGATCGCCCATTGATCGCCTATTAATCGCCCATTGATCGCCCATTAATCGCCCATTGATCACCCATTGTTCACCCATTGATCGCCCATTGATCGCCCATTTATCGCCCATTGATCGCCCATTGATCGCCCATTGATCGCCCATTGATCGCCCACTAATCACCCAATGATCGCCCATTGATCGCCCATTGATCGCCCATTGATCGCCGAGTTATCGCCCATTTATCGCCCATTTATCACCCAGTTATCACCCATTGATCGTCCATTTATCACCCATTGATCGCCCATTGATCGCCCATTGATCGCCCAGTTATCAACCATTTATCGCCCATTGATCGCCCATTGATTGTCCATTTATCACCCATTGATCGCCCAGTTATTGCCCATTGATCGTCCATTGATCGCCCATTGATCGCCCATTGATCGCCCATTAATCACCCAGTTATCACCCATTGATCGTCCATTGATCGCCCATTTATCACCCAGTTATCACCCAGTTATCACCCATTGATCGTCCATTTATCGCCCATTGATCGCCCATTGATTGCCCATTGATTGCCCATTGATCGCCCATTTATCGCCCATTTATCGCCCATTGATCGCCCATTGATTGCACATTTATCACCCAGTTATCACCCATTGATCGTCCATTTATCACCCATTGATCGCCCATTGATCGCCCATTGATCGCCCATTGATCGCCCATTAATCGCCCATTGATCGCCCATTGATCGCCCATTGATCACCCATTTATTGCCCATTGATCGCCCATTTATCGCCCATTGATCACCCATTTATCGCCCATTGATCGCCCATTTATCGACCATTAATCCCTATTGATCGCCCATTTATCGACCATTAATCGCCCATTTATTGCCCATTGATCGCCCATTTATTGCCCATTGATCGCCCATTTATTGCCCATTGATCACACATTTATCGCCCATTGATCGCCTGTTGATAACCCTTTGATCACCTATTGATCGCCCATTTATCGCCCATTGATTGCGCATTGATCACCCATTGATCACCCATTGATCGCCCATTGATCGCCCATTGATCACCCATTGATCACCCATTGATCGTCCATTTATCGACCATTCATCGCCCATTGATCACACATTTATCACCCAGTTATCACCCATTGATCGTCCATTTATCACCCATTGATCGCCCATTGATCGCCCATTTATGGCCCATTGATCGCCCATTAATCGCCCATTGATCGCCCATTGATCACCCATTGATCGCCCATTTATCGCCCATTGATCGCTCATTGATCGCCTATTAATCGCCCATTGATCGCCCATTATTCGCCCATTGATCGCCCATTGATCGGCGATTGATCGCCCACTAATCACCCAATGATCGGCCATTGATCGCCCATTGATCGCCCATTGATCATCCAGTTATCGCCCATTTATCGCCCATTTATCACCCAGTTATCACCCATTGATCGTCCATTTATCACCCATTGATCGCCCATTGATCGCCCATTGATCACCCAGTTATCGACCATTTATCGCCCATTGATCGCCCATTGATCGCCCATTAATCACCCAGTTATCACCCATTGATCGTCCATTTATCGACCATTAATCGCCCATTGATCGCCCATTGATCGCCCATTTATTGACCATTAATCACCCATTGATCGTCCATTGATCGCCCATTTATCGCCCATTGATAGCCCATTGATCGCCCATTGATCACCCATTGATCGTCCATTTATCGACCATTAATCACCCATTGATCACCCATTTATCACCCAGTTATCGCCCATTGATCGCCCATTTATCGCCAATTGATCGCCCATTGATCACCCATTTATCGCCCGTTGATCACCCATTGATCGCCCATTTATCGCCCATTGATCGCCCATTGATCGCCTATTAATCGCCCATTGATCGCCCATTAATCGCCCATTGATCACCCATTGTTCACCCATTGATCGCCCATTGATCGCCCATTTATCGCCCATTGATCGCCCATTGATCGCCCATTGATCGCCCATTGATCGCCCACTAATCACCCAATGATCGCCCATTGATCGCCCATTGATCGCCCATTGATCGCCGAGTTATCGCCCATTTATCGCCCATTTATCACCCAGTTATCACCCATTGATCGTCCATTTATCACCCATTGATCGCCCATTGATCGCCCATTGATCGCCCAGTTATCAACCATTTATCGCCCATTGATCGCCCATTGATTGTCCATTTATCACCCATTGATCGCCCAGTTATTGCCCATTGATCGTCCATTGATCGCCCATTGATCGCCCATTGATCGCCCATTAATCACCCAGTTATCACCCATTGATCGTCCATTGATCGCCCATTTATCACCCAGTTATCACCCAGTTATCACCCATTGATCGTCCATTTATCGCCCATTGATCGCCCATTGATTGCCCATTGATTGCCCATTGATCGCCCATTTATCGCCCATTTATCGCCCATTGATCGCCCATTGATTGCACATTTATCACCCAGTTATCACCCATTGATCGTCCATTTATCACCCATTGATCGCCCATTGATCGCCCATTGATCGCCCATTGATCGCCCATTAATCGCCCATTGATCGCCCATTGATCGCCCATTGATCACCCATTTATTGCCCATTGATCGCCCATTTATCGCCCATTGATCACCCATTTATCGCCCATTGATCGCCCATTTATCGACCATTAATCCCTATTGATCGCCCATTTATCGACCATTAATCGCCCATTTATTGCCCATTGATCGCCCATTTATTGCCCATTGATCGCCCATTTATTGCCCATTGATCACACATTTATCGCCCATTGATCGCCTGTTGATAACCCTTTGATCACCTATTGATCGCCCATTTATCGCCCATTGATTGCGCATTGATCACCCATTGATCACCCATTGATCGCCCATTGATCGCCCATTGATCACCCATTGATCACCCATTGATCGTCCATTTATCGACCATTCATCGCCCATTGATCACACATTTATCACCCAGTTATCACCCATTGATCGTCCATTTATCACCCATTGATCGCCCATTGATCGCCCATTTATGGCCCATTGATCGCCCATTAATCGCCCATTGATCGCCCATTGATCACCCATTGATCGCCCATTTATCGCCCATTGATCGCTCATTGATCGCCTATTAATCGCCCATTGATCGCCCATTATTCGCCCATTGATCGCCCATTGATCGGCGATTGATCGCCCACTAATCACCCAATGATCGGCCATTGATCGCCCATTGATCGCCCATTGATCATCCAGTTATCGCCCATTTATCGCCCATTTATCACCCAGTTATCACCCATTGATCGTCCATTTATCACCCATTGATCGCCCATTGATCGCCCATTGATCACCCAGTTATCGACCATTTATCGCCCATTGATCGCCCATTGATCGCCCATTAATCACCCAGTTATCACCCATTGATCGTCCATTTATCGACCATTAATCGCCCATTGATCGCCCATTGATCGCCCATTTATTGACCATTAATCACCCATTGATCGTCCATTGATCGCCCATTTATCGCCCATTGATAGCCCATTGATCGCCCATTGATCACCCATTGATCGTCCATTTATCGACCATTAATCACCCATTGATCACCCATTTATCACCCAGTTATCGCCCATTGATCGCCCATTTATCACCTATTGATCGCCCATTGATCGCCCATTGATCGCCCATTGATCGCCCATTAATCGCCCATTGATCACCCATTGATCACCCATTGATATCCCATTAATCGCCATTTATCGCCCATTTAACGCCCATTGATCGCCCATTTATCGACCATTAATCACCCATTGATCGCCCATTTATCGACCATTTATTGCCCATTGATCACCCATTTATCGCCCATTGATCACCCATTTATCGCCCATTGATCGCCCATTGATCACCCTTTGATCACCCATTGATCACCCATTGATCGACCATTGATCGCCCAGTTATCGCCCATTGATTGCCCATTGATTGCCCATTGATCGCCCATTTATCGACCATTAATCGCCCATTTATTGCCCATTGATCGCCAATTTATTGCCCATTGATCGCCCATTTATCGCCCATTGATCACCCATTTATCGCCCATTGATCGCCCATTGATCTCCCTTTGATCACCCATTGATCACCCATTGATCGCCCATTGATCGCCCAGTTATCGCCCATTGATTGCCCATTGATTGCCCATTGATCGCCTATTTATCACCCATTTATCGCCCATTGATCGCCCATTTATCACCCAGTTATCACCCATTGATCGTCCATTGATCACCCATTGATCGTCCATTTATCGCCCATTGATCGCCCATTGATCGGCCATTGATCGCCCATTAATCGCCCATTGATCGCCCATTGATCGCCCATTGATCACCCATTGATCGTCCATTTATCGACCATTAATCGCCCATTGATCGCCCATTTATCACCCAGTTATCGCCCATTGATCACCCATTGATCGCCCATTTATCGCCAATTGATCGCCCATTGATCACCCATTTATCGCCCGTTGATCACCCATTGATCGCCCATTTATCGCCCATTGATCGCCCATTGATCGCCTATTAATCGCCCATTGATCGCCCATTAATCGCCCATTGATCACCCATTGTTCACCCATTGATCGCCCATTGATCGCCCATTTATCGCCCATTGATCGCCCATTGATCGCCCATTGATCGCCCATTGATCGCCCACTAATCACCCAATGATCGCCCATTGATCGCCCATTGATCGCCCATTGATCGCCGAGTTATCGCCCATTTATCGCCCATTTATCACCCAGTTATCACCCATTGATCGTCCATTTATCACCCATTGATCGCCCATTGATCGCCCATTGATCGCCCAGTTATCAACCATTTATCGCCCATTGATCGCCCATTGATTGTCCATTTATCACCCATTGATCGCCCAGTTATTGCCCATTGATCGTCCATTGATCGCCCATTGATCGCCCATTGATCGCCCATTAATCACCCAGTTATCACCCATTGATCGTCCATTGATCGCCCATTTATCACCCAGTTATCACCCAGTTATCACCCATTGATCGTCCATTTATCGCCCATTGATCGCCCATTGATTGCCCATTGATTGCCCATTGATCGCCCATTTATCGCCCATTTATCGCCCATTGATCGCCCATTGATTGCACATTTATCACCCAGTTATCACCCATTGATCGTCCATTTATCACCCATTGATCGCCCATTGATCGCCCATTGATCGCCCATTGATCGCCCATTAATCGCCCATTGATCGCCCATTGATCGCCCATTGATCACCCATTTATTGCCCATTGATCGCCCATTTATCGCCCATTGATCACCCATTTATCGCCCATTGATCGCCCATTTATCGACCATTAATCCCTATTGATCGCCCATTTATCGACCATTAATCGCCCATTTATTGCCCATTGATCGCCCATTTATTGCCCATTGATCGCCCATTTATTGCCCATTGATCACACATTTATCGCCCATTGATCGCCTGTTGATAACCCTTTGATCACCTATTGATCGCCCATTTATCGCCCATTGATTGCGCATTGATCACCCATTGATCACCCATTGATCGCCCATTGATCGCCCATTGATCACCCATTGATCACCCATTGATCGTCCATTTATCGACCATTCATCGCCCATTGATCACACATTTATCACCCAGTTATCACCCATTGATCGTCCATTTATCACCCATTGATCGCCCATTGATCGCCCATTTATGGCCCATTGATCGCCCATTAATCGCCCATTGATTGCCCATTGATCACCCATTGATCGCCCATTTATCGCCCATTGATCGCTCATTGATCGCCTATTAATCGCCCATTGATCGCCCATTATTCGCCCATTGATCGCCCATTGATCGGCGATTGATCGCCCACTAATCACCCAATGATCGGCCATTGATCGCCCATTGATCGCCCATTGATCATCCAGTTATCGCCCATTTATCGCCCATTTATCACCCAGTTATCACCCATTGATCGTCCATTTATCACCCATTGATCGCCCATTGATCGCCCATTGATCACCCAGTTATCGACCATTTATCGCCCATTGATCGCCCATTGATCGCCCATTAATCACCCAGTTATCACCCATTGATCGTCCATTTATCGACCATTAATCGCCCATTGATCGCCCATTGATCGCCCATTTATTGACCATTAATCACCCATTGATCGTCCATTGATCGCCCATTTATCGCCCATTGATAGCCCATTGATCGCCCATTGATCACCCATTGATCGTCCATTTATCGACCATTAATCACCCATTGATCACCCATTTATCACCCAGTTATCGCCCATTGATCGCCCATTTATCACCTATTGATCGCCCATTGATCGCCCATTGATCGCCCATTGATCGCCCATTAATCGCCCATTGATCACCCATTGATCACCCATTGATATCCCATTAATCGCCATTTATCGCCCATTTAACGCCCATTGATCGCCCATTTATCGACCATTAATCACCCATTGATCGCCCATTTATCGACCATTTATTGCCCATTGATCACCCATTTATCGCCCATTGATCACCCATTTATCGCCCATTGATCGCCCATTGATCACCCTTTGATCACCCATTGATCACCCATTGATCGACCATTGATCGCCCAGTTATCGCCCATTGATTGCCCATTGATTGCCCATTGATCGCCCATTTATCGCCCATTGATCGCCCATTTATCACCCAGTTATCACCCATTGATCGTCCATTGATCACCCATTGATCGCCCATTGATCGCCCATTGATCGCCCATTGATCGCCCATTGATCGCCCATTAATCGCACATTGATCGCCCATTGATCGCCCATTGATCACCCATTGATCGTCCATTTATCGACCATTAATCGCCCATTGATCGCCCATTTATCACCCAGTTATCGCCCATTGATCACCCATTGATCGCCCATTTATCGCCCATTGATCGCCCATTGATCACCCATTTATCGCCCATTGATCACCCATTGATCGCCCATTTATCGTCCATTGATCGCCCATTGATCGCCTATTAATCGCCCATTGATCGCCCATTAATCGCCCATTGATCACCCATTGATCACCCATTGATCGCCCATTGATCGCCCATTTATCGCCCATTGATCGCCCATTGATCGCCCATTGATCGCCGATTGATCGCCCACTAATCACCCAATGATCGCCCATTGATCGCCCATTGATCGCCCATTTATTGACCATTAATCACCCATTGATCGTCCATTGATCGCCCATTTATCGCCCATTGATCGCCCATTGATCGCCCATTGATCACCCATTGATCGTCCATTTATCGACCATTAATCACCCATTGATCACCCATTTATCACCCAGTTATCGCCCATTGATCGCCCATTTATCACCTATTGATCGCCCATTGATTGCCCATTGATCGCCCATTGATCGCCCATTGATCGCCCATTAATCGCCCATTGATCACCCATTTATCGACCATTAATCGCCCATTGATCGCCCATTGATCGCCCATTTATTGACCATTAATCACCCATTGATCGTCCATTGATCGCCCATTTATCGCCCATTGATCGCCCATTGATCGCCCATTGATCACCCATTGATCGTCCATTTATCGACCATTAATCGCCCATTGATCACCCATTTATCACCCAGTTATCGCCCATTGATCGCCCATTTATCACCTATTGATCGCCCATTGATCGCCCATTGATCGCCCATTAATCGCCCATTGATCACCCATTGATCACCCATTGATATCCCATTAATCGCCATTTATCGCCCATTTATCGCCCATTGATCGCCCATTTATCGACCATTAATCGCCCATTGATCGCCCATTTATCGACCATTAATCGCCCATTTATTGCCCATTGATCACCAATTTATTGCCCATTGATCGCACATTTATCGCCCATTGATCACCCATTGATCACCCATTGATCGCCCATTGATCGCCCATTTATCGCCCATTGATCGCCCATTGATCACCCATTGATCGCCCACTAATCACCCAATGATCGCCCATTGATCGCCCATTGATCGCCCAGTTATCGCCCATTTATCGCCCAGTTATCACCCATTGATCGTCCATTTATCACCCATTGATCGCCCATTGATCGCCCATTGATCGCCCAGTTATCGACCATTTATCGCCCATTGATCGCCCATTGATTGTACATTTATCACCCATTGATCGCCCAGTTATCGCCCATTGATCGTCCATTGATCGCCCATTGATCGCCCATTGATCGCACATTAATCACCCAGTTATCACCCATTGATCGTCCATTTATCGACCATTAATCGCCCATTGATCGCCCACTGATCGCCCATTTATTGACCATTAATCACCCATTGATCGTCCATTGATCGCCCATTTATCGCCCATTGATCGCCCATTGATCGCCCATTGATCACCCATTGATCGTCCATTTATCGACCATTAATCGCCCATTGATCACCCATTTATCACCCAGTTATCGCCCATTGATCGCCTATTTATCACCCAGTTATCACCCATTGATCGTCCATTTATCACCCATTGATCGCCCATTGATCGCCCATTGATCGTCCATTGATCGCCCATTGATCGCCCATTGATCGCCCATTGATCGACCATTGATCGCCCATTGATCACCCATTGATCGTCCATTTATCGACCATTAAGCGCCCATTGATCGCCCATTTATCACCCAGTTATCGCCCATTGATCACCCATTGATCGCCCATTTATCGCCCATTGATCGCCCATTGATCACCCATTTATCGCTCATTGATCACCCATTGATCGCCCATTTATTGCCCATTGACCACCCATTGATCGCCTATTAATCGCCCATTAATCGCCCATTTATTGCCCATTGATCGCCCATTTATCGCCCATTGATCGCCCATTGATCGCCCATTGATCGCCCATTTATCGCCCATTGATCACCCATTTAACGCCCATTAATCGTTCATTGATTGCCCATTGATCACCCTTTGATCACCCATTGATCGCCCATTTATTGCCCATTGATCGCCCATTGATCACCCATTGATCACCCATTGATCACCCATTGATCGCCCATTGATCGCCCATTGATCACCCATTGATCACCCATTGATCACCCATTGATCGCCCATTGATCACCCATTGATCACACATTGATCACCCATTGATCGCCCATTGATCGCCCAGTTATCGCCCATTTATCACCCATTGATCGCACATTGATCGCCCATTTATCGCCCATTGATCGCCCATTTATCACCCAGTTATCACCCATTGATTGTCCATTTATCACCCATTGATCGCCCATTGATCGCCCATTGATCATCCATTTATCGACCATTAATCGCCCATTGATCGCCCATTTATCACCCAGTTATCGCCCATTGATCGCCCATTTATCACCCATTGATCGCCCATTGATCGCCCATTGATCGCCCATTCATCGCCCATTCATCGCCCATTGATCGCCCATTGATCGCCCATTGATCACCCATTTATCGCCCATTGATCGCCCATTGATCGCCCATTGATTGTCAATTTATCGCCCATTGATCGCCCAGTTATCGCCCATTTATCGCCCATTGATTGTCCATTTATCGCCCATTGATCGCCCAGTTATCGCCCATTGATCGCCCATTGATTGTCCATTGATCGCCCATTGATCGCCCATTTATCACCCAGTTATCACCCATTGATCGTCCATTTATCGCCCATTGATCACCCATTGATCGCCCATTGATTGCCCATTTATCACCCAGTTATCACCCATTGATCATCCATTTATCGACCATTAATCGCCCATTGATCGCCCATTTATCGACCATTAATCACCCATTGATCGTCCATTTATCGACCATTGATCACCCATTGATCGCCCATTGATCGCCCATTTATCGCCCATTGATCACCCATTGATCGCCCATTTATCGCCCATTGATCGCCCATTGATCGCCCATTGATCACCCATTTATCGCCCATTGATCGCCCATTGATCGCCCATTGATCATCCATTTATCGACCATTAATCGCCCATTGATCGCCCATTTATCACCCAGTTATCGCCCATTGATCGCCCATTTATCACCCATTGATCGCCCATTGATCGCCCATTGATCGCCCATTGATCGCCCATTAATCGCACATTGATCGCCCATTGATCGCCCATTGATCACCCATTGATCGTCCATTTATCGACCATTAATCGCCCATTGATCGCCCATTTATCACCCAGTTATCGCCCATTGATCACCCATTGATCGCCCATTTATCGCCCATTGATCGCCCATTGATCACCCATTTATCGCCCATTGATCACCCATTGATCGCCCATTTATCGCCCATTGATCGCCCATTGATCGCCTATTAATCGCCCATTGATCGCCCATTAATCGCCCATTGATCACCCATTGATCACCCATTGATCGCCCATTGATCGCCCATTTATCGCCCATTGATCGCCCATTGATCGCCCATTGATCGCCGATTGATCGCCCACTAATCACCCAATGATCGCCCATTGATCGCCCATTGATCGCCCAGTTATCGCCCATTTATCACCCATTTATCACCCAGTTATCACCCATTGATCGTCCATTTATCACCCATTGATCGCCCATTGATCGCCCATTGATCGCCCAGTTATCGACCATTTATCGCCCATTGATCGCCCATTGATTGTCCATTTATCACCCATTGATCGCCCAGTTATCGCCCATTGATCGTCCATTGATCGCCCATTGATCACCCATTGATCGCCCATTAATCACCCAGTTATCACCCATTGATCGTCCATTTATCGACCATTAATCGCCCATTGATCGCCCATTGATCGCCCATTTATTGACCATTAATCACCCATTGATCGTCCATTGATCGTCCATTTATCGACCATTAATCGCCCATTGATCGCCCATTGATCGCCCATTTATTGACCATTAATCACCCATTGATCGTCCATTGATCGCCCATTTATCGCCCATTGATCGCCCATTGATCGCCCATTGATCACCCATTGATCGTCCAATTATCGACCATTAATCACCCATTGATCACCCATTTATCACCCAGTTATCGCCCATTGATCGCCCATTTATCACCTATTGATCGCCCATTGATTGCCCATTGATTGCCCATTGATCGCCCATTGATCGCCCATTAATCGCCCATTGATCACCCATTGATCACCCATTGATATCCCATTAATCGCCATTTATCGCCCATTTATCGCCCATTGATCGCCCATTTATCGACCATTAATCGCCCATTGATCGCCCATTTATCGACCATTAATCGCCCATTTATTGCCCATTGATCGCCCAGTTATCGCCCATTGATCGTCCATTGATCGCCTATTGATCGCCCATTGATCGCACATTAATCACCCAGTTATCACCCATTGATCGTCCATTTATCGACCATTAATCGCCCATTGATCGCCCATTGATCGCCCATTTATTGACCATTAATCACCCATTGATCGTCCATTGATCGCCCATTTATCGCCCATTGATCGCCCATTGATCGCCCATTGATCACCCATTGATCGTCCATTTATCGACCATTAATCGCCCATTGATCACCCATTTATCACCCAGTTATCGCCCATTGATCGCCCATTTATCACCTATTGATCGCCCATTGATCGCCCATTGATCGCCCATTGATCGCCCATTAATCGCCCATTGATCGTCCATTGATCACCCATTTATCGCCCATTGATCGCCCATTGATCGCCCATTGATCACCCATTGATCGTCCATTTATCGACCATTAATCACCCATTTATCGACCATTAATCGCCCAGTTATCGCCCATTGATCGCCCATTTATCACCTATTGATCGCCCATTGATCGCCCATTGATCGCCCATTAATCGCCCATTGATCACCCATTGATCACCCATTGATATCCCATTAATCGCCATTTATTGCCCATTTATCGCCCATTGATCGCCCATTTATCGACCATTAATCGCCCATTTATTGCCCATTGATCACCAATTTATTGCCCATTGATCGCACATTTATCGCCCATTGATCACCCATTGATCACCCATTGATCGCCCGTTGATCGCCCATTTATCACCCAGTGATCGCCCATTGATCACCCATTGATCGCCCACTAATCACCCAATGATCGCCCATTGATCGCCCATTGATCGCCCAGTTATCGCCCATTTATCGCCCAGTTATCACCCAGTTATCACCCATTGATCGTCCATTTATCACCCATTGATCGCCCATTGATCGGCCATTGATCGCCCAGTTATCGACCATTTATCGCCCATTGATCGCCCATTGATTGTCCATTTATCACCCATTGATCGCCCAGTTATCGCCCATTGATCGTCCATTGATCGCCCATTGATCGCCCATTAATCACCCAGTTATCACCCATTGATCGTCCATTTATCGACCATTAATCGCCCATTGATCGCCCACTGATCGCCCATTTATTGACCATTAATCACCCATTGATCGTCCATTGATCGCCCATTTATCGCCCATTGATCGCCCATTGATCGCCCATTGATCACCCATTGATCGTCCATTGATCACCCATTGATCGCCCATTTATCGCCCATTGATCGCCCATTGATCACCCATTTATCGCTCATTGATCACCCATTGATCGCCCATTTATTGCCCATTGATCGCCCAGTTATCGCCCATTGATCACCCATTTATCACCCAGTTATCGCCCATTGATCGCCTATTTATCACCCAGTTATCACCCATTGATCGTCCATTTATCGACCATTAATCGCCCATTGATCGCCCATTGATCGCCCATTTATTGACCATTAATCACCCATTGATCGTCCATTGATCGCCCATTTATCGCCCATTGATCGCCCATTGATCGCCCATTGATCGCCCATTGATCGCCCATTGATCGCCCATTGATCGACCATTGATCGCCCATTGATCACCCATTGATCGCCCATTTATCACCCAGTTATCGCCCATTGATCACCCATTGATCGCCCATTTATCGCCCATTGATCGCCCATTGATCACCCATTTATCGCTCATTGATCACCCATTGATCGCCCATTTATTGCCCATTGACCGCCCATTGATCGCCTATTAATCGCCCATTAATCGCCCATTTATTGCCCATTGATCGCCCATTTATCGCCCATTGATCGCCCATTGATCGCCCTTTGATCGCCCATTTATCGCCCATTGATCACCCATTTAACGCCCATTAATCGTTCATTGATTGCCCATTGATCACCCTTTGATCACCCATTGATCGCCCATTTATTGCCCATTGATCGCCCATTGATCACCCATTGATCACCCATTGATCGCCCATTGGTCGCCCATTGACCACCCATTGATCACCCATTGATCACCCATTGATCGCCCATTGATCACCCATTGATCACACATTGATCACCCATTGATCGCCCATTGATCGCCCAGTTATCGCCCATTTATCACCCATTGATCGCACATTGATCGCCCATTTATCACCCATTGATCGCCCATTTATCACCCAGTTATCACCCATTGATTGTCCATTTATCACCCATTGATCGCCCATTGATCGCCCATTGATCATCCATTTATCGACCATTAATCGCCCATTGATCGCCCATTTATCACCCAGTTATCGCCCATTGATCGCCCATTTATCACCCATTGATCGCCCATTAATCGCCCATTTATTGCCCATTCATCGCCCAGTTATCGCCCATTGATCGTCCATTGATCGCCCATTGATCGCCCATTGATCGCACATTAATCACCCAGTTATCACCCATTGATCGTCCATTTATCGACCATTAATCGCCCATTGATCGCCCATTGATCGCCCATTGATCGCCCATTGATCGCCCATTGATCACCCATTGATCGTCCATTTATCGACCATTAATCGCCCATTGATCACCCATTTATCACCCAGTTATCGCCCATTGATCGCCCATTTATCAGCTATTGATCGCCCATTGATCGCCCATTGATCGCCCATTGATCGCCCATTAATCGCCCATTGATCACCCATTGATCACCCATTGATATCCCATTAATCGCCCATTGATCGCCCATTGATCGCCCATTGATCGCCCATTTATCGCCCATTGATCACCCATTTAACGCCCATTAATCGTTCATTGATTGCCCATTGATCACCCTTTGATCACCCATTGATCGCCCATTTATTGCCCATTGATCGCCCATTGATCACCCATTGATCACCCATTGATCACCCATTGATCGCCCATTGGTCGCCCATTGATCACCCATTGATCACCCATTGATCACCCATTGATCGCCCATTGATCACCCATTGATCACACATTGATCACCCATTGATCGCCCATTGATCGCCCAGTTATCGCCCATTTATCACCCATTGATCGCACATTGATCGCCCATTTATCACCCATTGATCGCCCATTTATCACCCAGTTATCACCCATTGATTGTCCATTTATCACCCATTGATCGCCCATTGATCGCCCATTGATCATCCATTTATCGACCATTAATCGCCCATTGATCGCCCATTTATCACCCAGTTATCGCCCATTGATCGCCCATTTATCACCCATTGATCGCCCATTAATCGCCCATTTATTGCCCATTCATCGCCCAGTTATCGCCCATTGATCGTCCATTGATCGCCCATTGATCGCCCATTGATCGCACATTAATCACCCAGTTATCACCCATTGATCGTCCATTTATCGACCATTAATCGCCCATTGATCGCCCATTGATCGCCCATTTATTGACCATTAATCACCCATTGATCGTCCATTGATCGCCCATTTATCGCCCATTGATCGCCCATTGATCGCCCATTGATCACCCATTGATCGTCCATTTATCGACCATTAATCGCCCATTGATCACCCATTTATCACCCAGTTATCGCCCATTGATCGCACATTAATCACCCAGTTATCACCCATTGATCGTCCATTTATCGACCATTAATCGCCCATTGATCGCCCATTGATCGCCCATTTATTGACCATTAATCACCCATTGATCGTCCATTGATCGCCCATTTATCGCCCATTGATCGCCCATTGATCGCCCATTGATCACCCATTGATCGTCCATTTATCGACCATTAATCGCCCATTGATCACCCATTTATCACCCAGTTATCGCCCATTGATCGCCCATTTATCACCTATTGATCGCCCATTGATCGCCCATTGATCGCCCATTGATCGCCCATTAATCGCCCATTGATCACCCATTGATCACCCATTGATATCCCATTAATCGCCATTTATCGCCCATTGATCGCCCATTTATCGACCATTAATCGCCCATTGATCGCCCATTTATCGACCATTAATCGCCCATTTATTGCCCATTGATCACCAATTTATTGCCCATTGATCGCACATTTATCGCCCATTGATCACCCATTGATCACTCATTGATCGCCCATTGATCGCCCATTTATCGCCCAGTGATCGCCCATTGATCACCCATTGATCACCCACTAATCACCCAATGATCGCCCATTGATCGCCCATTGATCGCCCAGTTATCGCCCATTTATTGCCCAGTTATCACCCATTGATCGTCCATTTATCACCCATTGATCGCCCATTGATCGCCCAGTTATCGACCATTTATCGCCCATTGATCGCCCATTGATTGTCCATTTATCACCCATTGATCGCCCAGTTATCGCCCATTGATCGTCCATTGATCGCCCATTGATCGCACATTAATCACCCAGTTATCACCCATTGATCGTCCATTTATCGACCATTAATCGCCCATTGATCGCCCACTGATCGCCCATTTATTGACCATTAATCACCCATTGATCGTCCATTGATCGCCCATTTATCGCCCATTGATCGCCCATTGATCGCCCATTGATCACCCATTGATCGTCCATTTATCGACCATTAATCGCCCATTGATCACCCATTTATCACCCAGTTATCGCCCATTGATCGCCTATTTATCACCCAGTTATCACCCATTGATCGTCCATTTATCACCCATTGATCGCCCATTGATCGCCCATTGATCGCCCATTGATCGCCCATTGATCGACCATTGATCGCCCATTGATCACCCATTGATCGTCCATTTATCGACCATTAAGCGCCCATTGATCGCCCATTTATCACCCAGTTATCGCCCATTGATCACCCATTGATCGCCCATTTATCGCCCATTGATCGCCCATTGATCACCCATTTATCGCTCATTGATCACCCATTGATCGCCCATTTATTGCCCATTGACCGCCCATTGATCGCCTATTAATCGCCCATTAATCGCCCATTTATTGCCCATTGATCGCCCATTTATCGCCCATTGATCGCCCATTGATCGCCCATTGATCGCCCATTTATCGCCCATTGATCACCCATTTAACGCCCATTAATCGTTCATTGATTGCCCATTGATCACCCTTTGATCACCCATTGATCGCCCATTTATTCCCCATTGATCGCCCATTGATCACCCATTGATCACCCATTGATCACCCATTGATCGCCCATTGATCGCCCATTGATCACCCATTGATCACCCATTGATCACCCATTGATCGCCCATTGATCACCCATTGATCACACATTGATCACCCATTGATCGCCCATTGATCGCCCAGTTATCGCCCATTTATCACCCATTGATCGCACATTGATCGCCCATTTATCACCCATTGATCGCCCATTTATCACCCAGTTATCACCCATTGATTGTCCATTTATCACCCATTGATCGCCCATTGATCGCCCATTGATCATCCATTTATCGACCATTAATCGCCCATTGATCGCCCATTTATCACCCAGTTATCGCCCATTGATCGCCCATTTATCACCCATTGATCGCCCATTGATCGCCCATTGATCGCCCATTCATCGCCCATTCATCGCCCATTGATCGCCCATTGATCGCCCATTGATCACCCATTTATCGCCCATTGATCGCCCATTGATCGCCCATTGATTGTCAATTTATCGCCCATTGATCGCCCAGTTATCGCCCATTTATCGCCCATTGATCGCCCATTGATTGTCCATTTATCGCCCATTGATCGCCCAGTTATCGCCCATTGATCGCCCATTGATTGTCCATTGATCGCCCATTGATCGCCCATTTATCACCCAGTTATCACCCATTGATCGTCCATTTATCGCCCATTGATCACCCATTGATCGCCCATTGATTGCCCATTTATCACCCAGTTATCACCCATTGATCGTCCATTTATCGACCATTAATCGCCCATTGATCGCCCATTTATCGACCATTAATCACCCATTGATCGTCCATTTATCGACCATTGATCACCCATTGATCGCCCATTGATCGCCCATTTATCGCCCATTGATCACCCATTGATCGCCCATTTATCGCCCATTGATCGCCCATTGATCGCCCATTGATCACCCATTTATCGCCCATTGATCGCCCATTGATCGCCCATTGATCATCCATTTATCGACCATTAATCGCCCATTGATCGCCCATTTATCACCCAGTTATCGCCCATTGATAAGCCCATTTATCACCCATTGATCGCCCATTGATCGCCCATTGATCGCCCATTGATCGCCCATTGATCACCCATTTATCGCCCATTGATCGCCCATTGATTGTCAATTTATCGCCCATTGATCACCCAGTTATCGCCCATTTATCGCCCATTGATCGCCCATTGATTGTCCATTTATCGCCCATTGATCGCCCAGTTATCGCCCATTGATCGCCCATTGATTGTCCATTGATCGCCCATTGATCGCCCATTTATCACCCAGTTATCACCCATTGATCGTCCATTTATCGCCCATTGATCACCCATTGATCGCCCATTGATTGCCCATTTATCAGCCAGTTATCACCCATTGATCGTCCATTTATCGACCTTTAATCGCCCATTGATCGCCCATTTATCGACCATTAATCACCCATTGATCGTCCATTTATCGACCATTGATCACCCATTGATCGCCCATTTATCGCCCATTGATCACCCATTGATCGCCCATTTATCGCCCATTGATCGCCCATTGATCGCCCATTGATCACCCATTTATCGCCCATTGATCGCCCATTGATTGCCCATTGATCGCCCATTGATTGCCCATTGATTACCCATTGATCGCCCATTGATCGCCCATTGATCACCGATTTATCACCCATTGATCGCCCATTTATCGCCCATTAATCACCCATTTATCGCCAATTGATCACCCATTGATCGCCCATTTATCGCCCATTGATCGCCCATTGATTGCCCATTTATCGGCCATTGATCGCCCATTGATCACCCATTTATCACCCATTGATCACCCATTGATCGCCCATTAATCGCCCATTGATCACCCATTGATCACACATTGATCACCCATTGATATCCCATTAATCGCCCATTTATCGCCCATTGATCGCCCATTTATCAACCATTAATCGCCCATTGATCATCCATTTATCGACCATTAATCGCCCATTGATCGCCCATTTATCACCCAGTTATCGCCCATTGATCGCCCATTTATCACCCATTGATCGCCCATTAATCGCCCATTTATTGCCCATTCATCGCCCAGTTATCGCCCATTGATCGTCCATTGATCGCCCATTGATCGCCCATTGATCGCACATTAATCACCCAGTTATCACCCATTGATCGTCCATTTATCGACCATTAATCGCCCATTGATCGCCCATTGATCGCCCATTGATCGCCCATTGATCGCCCATTGATCACCCATTGATCGTCCATTTATCGACCATTAATCGCCCATTGATCACCCATTTATCACCCAGTTATCGCCCATTGATCGCCCATTTATCAGCTATTGATCGCCCATTGATCGCCCATTGATCGCCCATTGATCGCCCATTAATCGCCCATTGATCACCCATTGATCACCCATTGATATCCCATTAATCGCCCATTGATCGCCCATTGATCGCCCATTGATCGCCCATTTATCGCCCATTGATCACCCATTTAACGCCCATTAATCGTTCATTGATTGCCCATTGATCACCCTTTGATCACCCATTGATCGCCCATTTATTGCCCATTGATCGCCCATTGATCACCCATTGATCACCCATTGATCACCCATTGATCGCCCATTGGTCGCCCATTGATCACCCATTGATCACCCATTGATCACCCATTGATCGCCCATTGATCACCCATTGATCACACATTGATCACCCATTGATCGCCCATTGATCGCCCAGTTATCGCCCATTTATCACCCATTGATCGCACATTGATCGCCCATTTATCACCCATTGATCGCCCATTTATCACCCAGTTATCACCCATTGATTGTCCATTTATCACCCATTGATCGCCCATTGATCGCCCATTGATCATCCATTTATCGACCATTAATCGCCCATTGATCGCCCATTTATCACCCAGTTATCGCCCATTGATCGCCCATTTATCACCCATTGATCGCCCATTAATCGCCCATTTATTGCCCATTCATCGCCCAGTTATCGCCCATTGATCGTCCATCGATCGCCCATTGATCGCCCATTGATCGCACATTAATCACCCAGTTATCACCCATTGATCGTCCATTTATCGACCATTAATCGCCCATTGATCGCCCATTGATCGCCCATTTATTGACCATTAATCACCCATTGATCGTCCATTGATCGCCCATTTATCGCCCATTGATCGCCCATTGATCGCCCATTGATCACCCATTGATCGTCCATTTATCGACCATTAATCGCCCATTGATCACCCATTTATCACCCAGTTATCGCCCATTGATCGCCCATTTATCACCTATTGATCGCCCATTGATCGCCCATTGATCGCCCATTGATCGCCCATTAATCGCCCATTGATCACCCATTGATCACCCATTGATATCCCATTAATCGCCATTTATCGCCCATTTATCGCCCATTGATCGCCCATTTATCGACCATTAATCGCCCATTGATCGCCCATTTATCGACCATTAATCGCCCATTTATTGCCCATTGATCACCAATTTATTGCCCATTGATCGCACATTTATCGCCCATTGATCACCCATTGATCACTCATTGATCGCCCATTGATCGCCCATTTATCGCCCAGTGATCGCCCATTGATCACCCATTGATCACCCACTAATCACCCAATGATCGCCCATTGATCGCCCATTGATCGCCCAGTTATCGCCCATTTATTGCCCAGTTATCACCCATTGATCGTCCATTTATCACCCATTGATCGCCCATTGATCGCCCAGTTATCGACCATTTATCGCCCATTGATCGCCCATTGATTGTCCATTTATCACCCATTGATCGCCCAGTTATCGCCCATTGATCGTCCATTGATCGCCCATTGATCGCACATTAATCACCCAGTTATCACCCATTGATCGTCCATTTATCGACCATTAATCGCCCATTGATCGCCCACTGATCGCCCATTTATTGACCATTAATCACCCATTGATCGTCCATTGATCGCCCATTTATCGCCCATTGATCGCCCATTGATCGCCCATTGATCACCCATTGATCGTCCATTTATCGACCATTAATCGCCCATTGATCACCCATTTATCACCCAGTTATCGCCCATTGATCGCCTATTTATCACCCAGTTATCACCCATTGATCGTCCATTTATCGCCCATTGATCGCCCATTGATCGCCCATTGATCGCCCATTGATCGACCATTGATCGCCCATTGATCACCCATTGATCGTCCATTTATCGACCATTAAGCGCCCATTGATCGCCCATTTATCACCCAGTTATCGCCCATTGATCACCCATTGATCGCCCATTTATCGCCCATTGATCGCCCATTGATCACCCATTTATCGCTCATTGATCACCCATTGATCGCCCATTTATTGCCCATTGACCGCCCATTGATCGCCTATTAATCGCCCATTAATCGCCCATTTATTGCCCATTGATCGCCCATTTATCGCCCATTGATCGCCCATTGATCGCCCATTGATCGCCCATTTATCGCCCATTGATCACCCATTTAACGCCCATTAATCGTTCATTGATTGCCCATTGATCACCCTTTGATCACCCATTGATCGCCCATTTATTCCCCATTGATCGCCCATTGATCACCCATTGATCACCCATTGATCACCCATTGATCGCCCATTGATCGCCCATTGATCACCCATTGATCACCCATTGATCGCCCATTGATCACCCATTGATCACACATTGATCACCCATTGATCGCCCATTGATCGCCCAGTTATCGCCCATTTATCACCCATTGATCGCACATTGATCGCCCATTTATCACCCATTGATCGCCCATTTATCACCCAGTTATCACCCATTGATTGTCCATTTATCACCCATTGATCGCCCATTGATCGCCCATTGATCATCCATTTATCGACCATTAATCGCCCATTGATCGCCCATTTATCACCCAGTTATCGCCCATTGATCGCCCATTTATCACCCATTGATCGCCCATTGATCGCCCATTGATCGCCCATTCATCGCCCATTCATCGCCCATTCATCGCCCATTGATCGCCCATTGATCACCCATTTATCGCCCATTGATCGCCCATTGATCGCCCATTGATTGTCAATTTATCGCCCATTGATCGCCCAGTTATCGCCCATTTATCGCCCATTGATCGCCCATTGATTGTCCATTTATCGCCCATTGATCGCCCAGTTATCGCCCATTGATCGCCCATTGATTGTCCATTGATCGCCCATTGATCGCCCATTTATCACCCAGTTATCACCCATTGATCGTCCATTTATCGCCCATTGATCACCCATTGATCGCCCATTGATTGCCCATTTATCACCCAGTTATCACCCATTGATCGTCCATTTATCGACCATTAATCGCCCATTGATCGCCCATTTATCGACCATTAATCACCCATTGATCGTCCATTTATCGACCATTGATCACCCATTGATCGCCCATTGATCGCCCATTTATCGCCCATTGATCACCCATTGATCGCCCATTTATCGCCCATTGATCGCCCATTGATCGCCCATTGATCACCCATTTATCGCCCATTGATCGCCCATTGATCGCCCATTGATCATCCATTTATCGACCATTAATCGCCCATTGATCGCCCATTTATCACCCAGTTATCGCCCATTGATCGCCCATTTATCACCCATTGATCGCCCATTGATCGCCCATTGATCGCCCATTGATCGCCCATTGATCACCCATTTATCGCCCATTGATCGCCCATTGATTGTCAATTTATCGCCCATTGATCACCCAGTTATCGCCCATTTATCGCCCATTGATCGCCCATTGATTGTCCATTTATCGCCCATTGATCGCCCAGTTATCGCCCATTGATCGCCCATTGATTGTCCATTGATCGCCCATTGATCGCCCATTTATCACCCAGTTATCACCCATTGATCGTCCATTTATCGCCCATTGATCACCCATTGATCGCCCATTGATTGCCCATTTATCAGCCAGTTATCACCCATTGATCGTCCATTTATCGACCTTTAATCGCCCATTGATCGCCCATTTATCGACCATTAATCACCCATTGATCGTCCATTTATCGACCATTGATCACCCATTGATCGCCCATTTATCGCCCATTGATCACCCATTGATCGCCCATTTATCGCCCATTGATCGCCCATTGATCGCCCATTGATCACCCATTTATCGCCCATTGATCGCCCATTGATTGCCCATTGATCGCCCATTGATTGCCCATTGATCACCCATTGATCGCCCATTGATCGCCCATTGATCACCGATTTATCACCCATTGATCGCCCATTTATCGCCCATTAATCACCCATTTATCGCCAATTGATCACCCATTGATCGCCCATTTATCGCCCATTGATCGCCCATTGATTGCCCATTTATCGGCCATTGATCACCCATTGATCACCCATTTATCACCCATTGATCACCCATTGATCGCCCATTAATCGCCCATTGATCACCCATTGATCACACATTGATCACCCATTGATATCCCATTAATCGCCCATTTATCGCCCATTGATCGCCCATTTATCAACCATTAATCGCCCATTGATCGCCCATTTATCGACCATTAATCGCCCATTCATTGCCCATTGATCGCTCATTTATCGCCGATTGATCTCCCATTAATCGCCCATTGATCGCCCATTTATCGCCCATTGATCACCCATTTATCGCCAATTGATCACCCATTGATTGCCCATTTATCGCCCATTGATCGCCCATTTATCGCCCATTGATTGCCCATTGATCACCCATTTATCGCCCATTGATCACCCATTGATCGCCCATTTATCGCCCATTGATCGCCCATTGATCACCCATTTATCGCCCATTGATCGCCCATTGATCGCCCATTTATTGCCCATTAATCGCCCATTGATCGCCCATTAATCGCCCATTGATCGCCCATTAATCACCCATTGATCACCCATTTATCGCCCATTGATCGCCCATTTATCGGCCATTAATCGCCCATTAATCGCCCATTTATCAACCATTAATCGCCCATATAAGCGCAAAGATTCAGGCTATCGCGCATATTTGCTGAAAAGTTGAAACTAGCACCCAATTATCTCCCATTTGTTGCTGGTCCAACTTTTGGCGACATGAATGTGCTGCATCGTCCGGCCTAAATTTTTTTTAAAATGACATCATCCGCGTGCAAGGCCGAAAATTGGGCTGAAAATGGAAACTTGCGGCAAATTATCGCCCAGAATATCACTGACCGCAACTTTCGGCATTTCGCCCATACGTCGCCGAAATGATTGCTGGCCAAAAAAGTCGCTGAAGAAAAGCTGCATCACCTGACCTAAAGTCGGCACTAGTCGGCAGTACTCGGCACTACGGACATCATCTTGTGACTCGGAGGATCTGTACTGAAAGGCTGCTTCAGGTACTTGTGAGGAGAATCAATTTGTGAATGGTTTTAAGGGTCTTTTTGACTCTTGCCAATCATCTAATCACATTTGTATCTGTTGAGGACATATTAAGGGCATTTATAGCAATTTATAGTGTGAGGGCCTGTAATTTCTCAACCAGTATTGGTCTCTAATCACATGTTGCAGACTACAGATGGGAGAAGGTATATTGAACACATTATGTGCCCAATCAAAGAGATGGCTGACTGCTGAGGAGGAAACATAGAAACATAGAAAATAGGTGCAGGAGTAGGCCATTCAGCCCTTCGAGCCTGCACCACCATTTAATAAGATCATGGCTGATCATTCCCTCAGTACCCCTTTCCTGCTTTCTCTCCATACCCCTTGATCCTTTTAGCTGTAAGGGCTATATCTAACTCCCTCTTGAATATATCCAATGAACTGGCATCAACGACTCTCTGCGGGAGGGAATTTCACAGGTTAACAACTCTCTGAGTGAAGAAGTTCCTCCTCATCTCAGTCCTAAATGGCCTACCCCTTATTCTAAGATTGTGTTCCCTAGTTCTGGACTTCCCCAACATCGGGAACATTCTATCCACATCTAACCTGTCTCGTCCTGTCAGAATCTTATACGTTTCTATGAGATCCCCTCTCATCTTTCTAAACTCCAGTGTATAAAGGCCCAGTTGATCCAGTCTCTCCACATATGTCAGTCCAGCCATCCCTGGAATCAGTCTGGTGAACCTTCGCTGCACTCCCTCAATAGCAAGAACATCCTTCCTCAGATTAGCAGACCAAACCGGAACACAATATTCCAGGTGAGGCCTCACCAAGGCCCTGTACAAATGCAGTAAGACCTCCCTGCTCCTTTACTCAAATCCCCTAGCTATGAAGGCCAACATACCATTTGCCTTCTTCACCGCCTGCAGCACCTGCATGCCAACTTTCAATGACTGATGAACTATGACACCCAGGTCTCGTTGCACCTCCCCTTTTCCTAATCTGCCACCATTCAGATAATACTCTGCCCTCGTGTTTTTGTCACCAAAGTGGATAACCTCACATTTATCCACATTATACTGCATCTGACTTGCATTTGCCCACTCACCCAACCTGTCCAAATCACCCTGCAGCCTCTTAGCATCCTCCTCACAGCTCACACCACCACCCAGTTTAGTGTCATCTGCAAACTTGGAGATATTACACTCAATTCCTTCATCCAAATCATTAATGTATAATGTAAAGAGCTGGGGTCCCAGCACTGAGCCCTGTGGCACTCCACTAGTCACTGCCTCCCATTCCGAAAAGGACCCATTTATCTCGACTCTATGCTTCCTGTCTGCCAACCAATTCTCTATCCATGCCAGTACCTTACCCCCAATACCATGCGCTTTGATTTTGCACACCAATCTCTTATGTGGGACCTTGTCAAATGCCTTTTGAAAGTCCAAATATACCACATCCACTGGTTCTCCCTTGTCCACTCTACTAGTGACATCCTCAAAAAATTCCAGAAGATTAGTTAAGCATGATTTCCCTTTCACAAATCCATGCTGACTTGGACCGATCCTGTCACTGCTCTTCAAATGCGCTGCTATTTCATCATTAAAAATTGACTCCAACATTTTCCCCACTACTGATGTCAGACTAACCAGAGGAGACGTTATACCCAATGCATATGCACTGATAAGCTATCGTACCTGGCCCTGTCCAATAACACGTGCATTAGGAGGCTATGCTTCCGAAAGGAGGTCATCAGTGAGATATGCCAGTTAATTAAGGGAGATCTGCAGCCTACCAACACCATCAGGACCTCACTGCCTGTTGAGGTTAAGGTTACTGCGGCACTTTCCTTCTACGCATTGGGCTCCTTTCAGGCCTCTGAAGGCGACATTTGCGGTATCTCTCAGCACGTCACACATTGTTGCATTCGACAGGTGACTTTATAAGCTTCCCTATGACCAGGGAGGCACAGACTGAGAGGGCTTTGGGGTTCTCGAGAATAGCAAACTTCCCCAAGGTGCAGGGAGTAATAGACTGTATGCACATTGCTCTGAGAGCAACTTTACAGAATGAAGAGCTGTTTAAAACTGAAAGGGATTCCACTCCCTGAATGTGCAGCTTGTTGTCCACCACAAACAAATAATTCTGGCAGTAAATGCTAATTTTCCAGGGAGCATATATGATGTGCATTTCTTGTGTGAGAACACTGTCTCTGACCTGTTTAAGAGTCAGCCACAAGGCCACAGTTGAATGCTGGGGGATAAAGGATATGGCCTTGCCAGCTGGCTCATAGCCCCTTGCGTAATCCCCAGAGAGAAGCCGAGAAGCGCTTCAATGAAAGCCATATTGCTACAGGTAATCACGCAATATCATCGAAAAGACAATTGGGGTGCTTAAGCAACGCTTCAGATGCCTGGACCATTCAGGTGGCAACCTACAATACCACCCTGAGCAGGTCACTGAGTTTATTGTGGTGTGATGCATGTTGCATAACCTAGCTATAAGAGGAGGCCAACAATTGCCAGATGTGACCGCCGGTCCACCTCAGGAGAGAGGAGAGGCTGAAGAGAAGGACGAGGAGGAGGAGGACGACGACCTCGGGGAGGACAATCAGCCTGGCAATGAACCCATGCCCCCACGCCGCCCCCCACAACACTGGAAAAGCCCCGTGGAAGTTACACAGCTGCAAACCTCTTGTGTCAGCAGCTAATAAATGAACATTTTGCGTGAACTTATATTGGTGACAGTTACAGTTGTGTTACGTTTCATCCTTGCCTGAGCTGGCCTGGCCATTGTTCCCAACCATTGTACTGATGTGTTACCTTATGTTATAAGAAGACACTTCAGGACAAATGTAAAGTTAAATTAATGTGTTTAATAATTAAAGAAGAATGTGAAAATGTTTTGTACAAGCATATATAACCCTACCACCTCAACCCCGAAGAGTCAACATTTGTAACGTACAATAACATAACACCCTCCCACCATCCCCAACTGTGAACATTCAACAAAAAATTATTTTTAACAAGAACTAAGGACTATATTGCACCACCCCTCCCCCTCCCTACCTGCGGCCATGCTTCCCTCCTGCATCTTGACACCCCCTTGTAGTAACACCCCATTTAACTCCCCGGGTAATGGGACCAAGACGTCTTGCAGCAGGGGATCTCAAGGCCTGCTGCTGTTGGGGGGGGGAGGGGAGTCGGCAGAATCTCCTCAGTGATTGGAGGAGAAGACGTTTCCGACGTCAGAAGAAAGATCTTCCACAGTCTCGCATCTGTCCTGGTGCTTGGTTGAACATTATTGTCCCCGTGGGGAGGTGGCGGGGGGGGCATACCATTATTGCTTTTGTCCTGGGCGGGAGGGGGCATACCATTATTGTCCCTGGTGGGGGGGGGGTGGTTAGTAGAGAGGGACAGGTGAGGAATGGTAGCACCAGTGTTCTGGCCATTTCTATCAACAATACTTTAAACCCTTAAATCCAAATCCCCAAGAAAGAACTGTACTATTTGGCGAGCTTGTGGGGGTGGCATTGAGGTGCATTCATATATAACCGGACATTTCACACTGACAGGCTGGGTGGCAGGGAACCCAGGCCCATTGATGTCATCACCATCTAAAGTGATTCCTGGGAACAATACCCCGAGAGGTAACTCAGAAACACTGTGCCTTCGCATTATTAAAGCACAGTCACGACTCAGTCCCAACCCAAACTGGTGCAAGGCAGGAAATGGCCGGTCCATTGTCTTCCAGGAGATAAGCCGGTTAAGCAAGATCGGTTTGTGATCGAAACCCATGACCTGCTAATGGGAGCCATCAACTCAGGAAACGACAGACATCCAGTAATCAGCACCCATTGTCTCTCCAGATGCAAGGCCTGGGAGCGGGAAAACAAAATTTAATTTTTCACAAAGATTTCAAAGGCTACGAGGGGTGGGGAGGTTGTCCAAACAGATCACCGGAGTCAATCCATCGGTCAGTATTGGCGGGAGGAATGATCATGGGAGAAAAGGAGCCACTTTGCATAAGCTCCAACTCAGGAGGAAGAAAGTTCTGGAAAAATCCCAGGAAAAATCCCAGGAAAAAGCTCAGGAAAAAGCCCAGGAAAAAGTTCAGGAGAAAGTCCAGGAAAAAGCTCAGGAAAAAGCCCAGAAAAAAGCACAGGAAAAAGCCTGGGAGCGAAACGTTCAGGAAGAAGCTGCAAGCAAGACAACGGGCAATCAGGGTGAGCATATTGCCTGCGCCTACACATCCACAAGACCACTTAGCTGTGTGAGGGGGTGATTGTAAGTCCCAACCAAACCCAAGGGCTTTAGTGCTGGGGGAGGTCCTGTGTTAGTTTATTTCACGGTAAGGTTCTTTTATTAAGCGTGGTAACTTCGCACGGCAGGGCTTATTGGACAAGCCAGGATTGTACTGTTTTGCACTGTTTATGAGTGGTGTTGTTAATCTTATTAAACACAATACGGTTGAGACCGAAAAGCATGTGTGTCCGAGTCTGATCTATCCATATCGTCCAGAACTTGTAACAGGAGGTGCGTTTTCGGTACACCCGAGAAAACCACCTACAGGCACCCCCTCAGCATTACCTCTCCCACTGCGTGGCACTCCCTCAGTCCTCCCCCTCAGACAGTGCAACACTCCCTAAGTACTGCCCCTCAAACAGTGCAGCACTCCCTCAGTACTGCCCCTCCAACAGTGCAGCACTCCTTCAGTACTGCCTCTCCGACAGTGCAGCACTCCCTCAATACTGCCCCTGACAGTGCAGCACTCCCTCAGGACTGCACAGTAGCGTATGTCTTTCTTTTACACTCAGGTCCCTGGAGTGGGGCTTGAACCCACGATACAACATTGCATCACTGGATGCCGCACAGTCTGAGCTGTGAGTCATATCCCGACCTCAGTTGGAACAGCTAACTCAGAACAAACAACAACAGCAACTTTTATACAGCACCTTTAACACAGTAAAACTCCCCGAGCGCTTCACAGGAGCGTTATAGAATAAAGATTGACAGCGAGCCACGTAAGGAAACATTGAAAATTGCAGCTCAGTCAAATTGTGAGGGAAATTGGCAGTGCTGTCTTCATACCAAAAGGGGGCGATGTTGGTTCTGAAAAGACCACATTTTTTGACAATTTCTGTGAAACTCAATTGATTGGTTTGTAAAACCCGTTTGTACCAAACCTCCAGTCAGGTTTGCAGAATCATCTCTAGTTCCCCACGTGGCAGGGTTCTCGTATTGGACTGTTCGGCCACCTAAGGACTCATTTTAAGAGTGGAAGCAAGTCTTCCTCTATTCCGAGGGACTGCCTATGACGAAGGATGGGAAAGCAAATTGTGAGGAACAGAAAATGGACAAAGGGATATAGACAGGCGAAGTGAGTGGGCAAAACGTTGGTAGATGGAGTATAATGTGGGAAAATGTGAGGTTATACACTTTGGCAGAAAGAATAGAAAAGCAAATTATTTTTTAAAGGGAGAAAAATTGCAAACTGCTGCAGTACAGAGGGACCTGGGTGTCCTGGTGCATGAAACACAAAAAGTTAGTATGCAGGTACAGCAACTGATCAGGAAGGCCAATCGAATGTTGGCCTTTATTGCAAGGGGGATGGAGTATAAAAGCAGGGAAGTCCTGCTACATCTGTACAGGGTATTGGTGAGGCACTCTGAGAACCCCCCCCGATCACCCTGGTCCCCACCGTTCCACACAAGGTCAGCCCTCGATCACCCCCCCGGTCTCCCATCCCCCCACCCCACACTCCAGTCCCCTAACGACCCCCAACCCCCACAGGAGCTGGAGCATCATCGCGGCGCTCTCCTCAGGCCGCCATGACAGTACTGTAACAGTCACACACACACACCTACAGGCGGTGCTGGGTAAGCCACACGAACACGAATACAGGGGCTTGCTCCGTCCACTTCACACATCGGCCTTTTGGCTAAGATCTGCATAACTAACCTGACCAGCCACCATGACTTCCGGGTGGTTTCTCCCTGGTCAGGAAGGTATATGCTTACATTTTTGTAAACAGGAGGTGGGTGGGATTGGTGACCCATCCACCTCCACGGAGGTGTGTGGGGGACCTGACCCATCCACCTCCATGGCACGAACCTGGTATTGCAGTACTTCCAGGAACGGTGCAGTGGCTCTAGGCCTTTTGGCTAAGAGCATTGGCGCAGAGTGATCCTTGACTGGTGCAGGGTGACCTCTGGCGTTTGACAAAGAATTGTAACGATTGGATAACGATTGGACATGAATATAAAAAAAAACTTCACACATCGACCTGGTATTGCAGTGTTTCCAGGAACGCTGCAGCTTCCCCTCTCGGCCTTTTGGCTAAGATCAAGTGTAATAGCGCAAAGTGATCTTTGGCGCTGGAGTTGATCTGACAAGAATTTTAAAAAAAAAGCCACACTAACACTCAGCGACATGTACACAGTGATACACTGACTGCTCCTCTCCCTAAACTGAGGCCTCACTCGGTACAGTTTTGTGCTGCTGCCACGAGCCACACGTTAAGGAGAGAGAATGCAACGTTGTGACTGGGGCCTCCTGCCCCCAGATTGCTCCCAGCAGTCAGCACAGAGTGCACAGTGTGATCCCACCATCGGGGGCTGCCCCAACACCCCCAGTGTGCAGAGTGAGAGCCAATGCTCAGACTGGGAGGGTTTAATCCCAGCAGCTTTTAGTGTCTCTGTGTTTAATCCTGTGCACTCCAGGGGTTCGAGGTAAAATTGATCGTTTTAAAATGATTGATAATTGGCTTTGAATCAAATCTCCTGCTGACGTGCGATGGATTGACAGCCCACCCAGCCAATCAGGACAGACATTTACTGAAATGCAGCCAATCCAGCTGAGGGGGAGGTGGGACATTTCCAAAGCACTCGCCAGATACAGACTGAATATTCTTCACGTTTATTGTCTTTTACAGATTCACATTTACAGAAACAAGACTTGAATAAACAGCCCAGCGAGAGCGAGCTGGAGACATTCACAGGGAGAATGCAGCTTTATTAAAACAGTTGTGGGGATTTTCTCCACACCGTGAGAATCCTGTCCCTTTAAACGGGGACAAAACCTTGAATTGTAACAGCAGGGTGAGCAGGGAGGGGGTCTGCTTACTGAAGCGGCACTTCGCAGTTTAACATTAGTTTTACTCTGCTGACAGTCTTTAGCATCTTCGAGAGGTTTTACTTGGCAGCACGAGTCAACACTGTCCCATCAAACCCTCCCAGGGCAGGTACAGCACGGGTTAGATACAGAGTAAAGCTCCCTCTACACTGTCCCATCAAACCCTCCCAGGGCAGGTACAGCATGGGTTAGATACAGAGTAAAGCTCCCTCTACACTGTCCCATCAAACACTCCCAGGGCAGGTACAGCACGGGTTAGATACAGAGTAAAGCTTCCCTGACACTGCCCCAATAACGTGCCTTGCCCCCTGACCCTCAGATGCTTTCCCTGACCCAGTACTGAGAAGGAAGAGAGTAGAAATGCAGTGCTGACAGTGACCTTTGCCCTCCCGGCTCACCCCCTGTTCTATTTAAAGTTGTGTCTCCCCCGCGGACTGTCCCTGACACACTACGCACATTCTGCTCTCCTGACTCCCTTGCTGAGGGGAGAGGAGAGGCTCTCGTGGGTGAGGCTGCAGGAGAAGCTGGCGTTGGACTCCCAGTCGGAGCCAGAGAGGGTCAGCAGGCTGCTGACACTGTAGGTGTTGTCCGAAGCTCGCAGGTAGTCGCAGGTCTGGACCCCGGCCGAAATGGTCGCCCCGTCCTTCTTCCACTCCACCTCCACCTCATCGGGGTAGAAGTGATCGGCGAGGCACACCAGGGTGGCAGTGCCCTTGGTCGTGACCTCCTCTGGGGAGGGGGGCAGCAGGGTCAGCGTGGGTGGTGTCTTCCCTCGGCCTGAAAGGGAGGAGAAGGATGTTTAATAGGTGTATATTAGTGTGTGTGTGTGTGTGTGTGTGTGTGTGTGTCACTGTGGGTGTCTCTGTATGTGGATAAATCACATCTGATAAGAGAGCTGGGTTAATGAACTCCTGGCTGGTGTTTAATCATTAGAGGTGAGCAACACTAATTCTTAATCTTCTTTGCCTCGCTTGATAAATTTACTCTAAATATAAATGCGTTTGATGTTAAGGTGGACATCTCAAAGCGCTTTACAGCCAATGAAGTACTTTTGGAGTGTGGTCACTGTTGTAATGTGGGAAACACGGCATCCAATCTGTGCACAGCTAGCTCCAACAAACAGCGATGTGATAACGACCTGATAATCTGTTCTTTTGTCATGTTGGTTGAGGGATAAATATTGACCAGGACACCGGGGAGAACTCCCCTGCTCTTCTTCGAAATAGTGGCATGAGATCTATTATATCCACCTGAGAGGGCAGACGGGGCCTCGGTTTAACGACTCATCCAAAAGACGGCACCTCCGACAGTGCAATGCTCCATCAGCACTTCACTGCAGTGTCACCCTAGATTTTTGTGCTAAAGTCCCTGAATTGAGATTTGAACCCACAACCTTCTGACTCAGAGGCGAGAGTGCAACGCACTGAGCCACAGCTGATACTCAAAATCATATTGGACTGTTGTATAAACATCTGCAGTGCAGGGTTGGCACACATTCAGCACTGAAATGGTTAACAGTAAGAGTCGGTAAAGACTGAGTGTCCCATTAAGACGCTGTTCACTGGCAGGAAGCTCGAACTGTGGATGGGTGGATACAGGGGAAACAGGCTCAGCAGTGAGAAAGCTCAGATCACACACAGATCGGGAGAACTTTATCCGGGAACATTGCGGCTCACTAGTATAAACACACTTCAGCAAGGCTTCATGTTGGGTGTCGGTGTAGAAGCTTCGCGATTACATTTAAAAGCTTGCTGCCCAGAGTTCAAAGGTGAGGCTACAATCAGCCTCAGTGTACCGGGGTCAGGCAAGGTCACTGCTCCCAATGATCCCGTGACCTCCTGGAAGGTCAGAGTGCGCGGACAATGGGAGAGGGTCAGGATGAGGGCCCTCCCACTTCAATGGAAGAAAGCCTTGAATTTATATAGCGCTTTTCACAACCTTAGGACATCCCAAGGTGCTTTACAACCAATTGCACACAGAAAGAAGTTGCCTGGACTGGAAAATTTTAGCTATGAGGAAAGATGAGGAAAGATGGGGTGAAAAAATTATGGCCTGATTGATGTAGGCCAGGCCATTTTCTGCTTTTTTATAGTTTTCATTTTATTTCTGCTCAGTTAGTTCTCAGTCTATTAAATAGAGGCATGGCAGGGCAGTTCTGTCCCGTGGAGTGCACATCCTGTGCCATGTGGGAAGTCCTGGACACTTCTCGTGGCCTGGACGACCACATGTGCAGGAAGTGTCACCAGCGACAGCAACTCGAGCTCCGTGTGTCGGAGATTGAGCGGCGGCTGGAGTCACTGCGGTGCATCCGCGAGGCTGAGAACTTCGTGGATAGCACGTTTCTAGAGGTGGTCACCACGCAGCTTAAGAGTGTGCAGGCATGAGAGGGAATGGGTGACCACCAGACAGAAGAGGAGGTCCAGGCAGGTAGTGCAGGAGTCCCCTGAGTCCATCTCGCTCTCCAACCAGTATTGTGTTCTGAGTACTGGTGGGGGCGATGGTTCCTCTAGGAAGTGCAGCCAGAGCCAAGTCCACGGCACCACGGGTGGCTCAGCTGCACAGGGGGGAGGAAGAAGAGTGGAAGAGCAATAGTGCTAGGGGATTCGATAGTTAGGGGAACAGACAGGCATTTCTGCGGCCGCAGACGTGACCCCAGGATGGTATGTTGCCTGCCTGGTGCCAGGGTCAAGGATGTCACTGAGTGGCTGCAGTACATTCTGAGGGGGGAGGGTGAACAGCCAGAGGTTGTGGTCCATATCGGTACCAATGACATAGGTAGAAAGAGGGATGAGGCAGGCAGAGTTTGGGGAGTTAGGAGCGAGATTAAAAAGCAAGACCTCAAAGCTAGTAATCTCCGGATTACTCCCGGTGTCACGAGCTAGTGAGTACAGAAATAGGAGGATAGAGCAGATGAATGCGTGGCTGGAAATATGGTGCAGGAGGCAGGGCTTTAGTTTCCTGAGGCACTGGGACCGTTTCTGGGGGAGGTGGGACTGTACAATCCGGACGGGTTGCACCTCAACAGAGCTGGGACCAATATCCTCACGGCGGGGTTTGCTAGTGTGGTTGGGGAGGGTTTAAACAAAGCTGGAATTAGAAAGCAGAAAAGTAGAAAGTGAATTTGGGAGACAGAGGAAACAAAGCCAAGAAAATCGACAACAAGGCAGTTTGGCGGTGCTAAATGGTATATACTTCAATGCAAGGAGGATAGGGAATAAGGCAGATAAGCTGAGAGCACAGATAGACATTTGGGAGTACGATATTATAGCTATTACTGAGACATGGCTGACAGAAGGGCAGGTATGGCAGCTCAACATTCCTGGTTACAGGGTTTTCAGACGGGATATAGAGGGGGATAAAAAAGTAGGGGGTCGCAGTTCTGAAACAACTGCAAGAAACAATTACAGCTGTGAGGAGGGATGATATGTCGGAAGGATCATCAAATGAGGCCATATAGGTCGAATTGAAGAATGAAAAAGGGGTAATCACACTGCTGGGAGTGTACTATAGACCCCCAAACAGTCAGAGGGAGAGAGAAGAGCAAATATATAGGGACATTTATGACAAGTGCAAAAACTATAGGGCAGTAATAGTTGGGGATTTCAACTACCCTAATATTAACTGGGATAAAATTAGTGTGAAAGGTATAGAGGGTGTGGTATTCTTAAAATGCCTTCAGCAGAACTTATTTAGCCGGTGTGTAACAAGCCCAACAAGGGAGGGGACGGTTCTGGACTTGGTTTTGGCGAATGAAGAGGGGCAGGTGAAAAGGGTATCAGTGGGAGAGCATTTTTGTGCCAGTGATCATAATTCAGTTAGATTTAGGGTAGTTATGGAAAAGGACAAAGATAGACCAGGAATAAATGTTCTCAATTGGAGAAAAGCCAATTTTGCTGAGCTGAGCTGAGATTTGGCCAAAGCGGACTGGAAACGGCTACTTGAAGGTAAATCAGTGTCAGAGCAGTGGGAGGCATTCAAGGAGGAGATCCTGTGGTTTCAGAGTAAGTCTGTTCCCTTAAAGAAAAAGGGTGGGGCTAACAAATCTAGATGTCCTGGATATCAAGGGAAATACAGTGTAGGATAAAGTAAAAAAGGGAGGCTTATGACAGATACCGAGGGCTCAATACTGCAGGAACTTTAGAGGGGTATAGAAAGTGCAGGGGTGCAATTAAAAAGGAAATTAGGAAAGCAAAGAGAGAGCATGAAAACACCTTGGCAAGTAAAATCAAGGAAAACCCAAAGATGTTTTATAAATACATAAAGAGCAAGAGGATAATTACAGAAAGAGTAGGGCCTATTAGAGACCATAAAGATAATCTGTGTGTGGAGACGTAAAATGTGGGTATGGTTCTTAATGAACACTTTGCATCTGTTTTCACAAAAGAAAGGGGCGATGCAGACATTGTAATCAGGGAGGAGGAGTGTGAAATATTAGATGAAATAAAGATAGTGAGAGAGGAAGTATTAAGGGGTTTCGGAGATTTGAAAGTGGATAAATCCCCAGGCCTGGATGAAATTTATCCCAGGCTGTGAAGAGAAGCAAAAAGGAAATAGCAGAGGCTCTGACCATCATTTTCCAATTCTTGGGATACAGGTGTGGTGCCAGAGGACTGGAGGACAGCTAATGTTGCACCTTTTTTTAAAAAGGGAGAAAGGGATAGACCGATTAATTACAAAGAAAAATAGAAATATAGAAAATAGGTGCTGGAACAGGCCATTCGGCCCTTCGAGCCTGCACCGCCATTCAATAAGATCATGACGAATCATTCCCTCAGTACACCTTTCCTGCTTTCTCTCCATACCCCTTGATCCCTTTAGCCATAAGGGCCATATCTAACTCCCTCTTAAATATATCCATGAACTGACATCAACAACTCTCTGCGGCAGGGAATTCTACAGGTTAACAACTCTGAGTGAAGAAGTTTCTCCTCATCTCCATGCAAAATGGCTTACCTCTTATCCTCAGACTATGTCCCCTGCTTCTGGACTTCCCAACATCGGGAACATTCTTTCCGCATCTAACTTGTCCAGTCCCGTCAGAATCTTATATGTTTCTATGAGATCTCCTCTCATCCTTCTAAATTCCAGTTGATCCAGTCTCTCCTCATATGTCAGTCCAGCCATCCTGAGAATCAGTCTGGTGAACCTTCGCTGCACTCCCTCAATAGCAAGGACGTCCTTCCTCAGATTAGGAGACCAAAACTAAACACAATATTCCAGGTGAGGCCTATGCAACTGCAGTAAGACCTCCCTGCTCCTATACTCAAATCCCCTAGCTATGAAGGCCAACATACCAATGGCCTTCTTCACTGCCTGCTGTACCTACATGCCAACTTTCAATGACTGATGAACCATGACAGCCAAGTCTCGTTGCAACTCCCCTTTTCCTCATCTGTCACCATTGAGATAATATTCTACCTTCGTGTTTTTGCCCCCAAATTGGATAACCTCACATTTATACACATTATGCTGCATCTGCCATGCATTTGCCCACTCACCTAACCTGTTCAAGTCACCCTGCTGCCTCTTAGTGTCCTCCTCACAGCTCACACCGCTACCCAGTTTAGTATCATCTACAAACTTGGAGATATTACATTCAATTCCTTCATCTAAATCATTAATGTATATTGTAAAGAGCTGGGGTCCCAGCACTGAGCCCTGCGGCACTCCACTAGTCACTGCCTGCCATTCTGAAAAGGACCCAGTTATCCCAACTCTATGCTTCCTGTCTGCCAACCAGTTCTCGATCCACGTCAGTACATTACCGCCAATACCATGTGCTTTGATTTTGCACAACAATCTCTTGTGTGGGACCTTGTCAAAAGCCTTTTGAAAGTCCAAATACACCACATCCACTGGTTCTCCCTTGTCCACTCTAATAGTTACATCCTAAAAAAATTCCAGAAGATTTGTCAAGCATGATTTCCCCTTCATAAATCCATGCTGACTTGGACCGATCCTGTCACTGCTTTCCAAATGCGCAGCTATTTCATCCTTAATAAATTATTCCAACATTTTCCCCAATACTGATGTCAGTCTAACTGGTCTATAATTACCCGTTTTCAGCTCTCCCTCCCTTTTTAAAAAGTGGTGTTACATTAACTACGTACATTGCAGGCCAGTCAGCCTAACCCGGGTGGTGGGAAAATTATTGGAAAAAGTCCTGAGAGACAGAATAAATCTTCATTTAGATAGACGGGTTAATCAAGGACAATCAGCATGAATTTGTTGAGGGAAGATCATGTCTGGCTAACTTAATTGAATTAATCGAGGAAGAAATAAGGAGGGTTGATGAGGTTAGCGTGTTTGATGTACTGTATATGGATTTTAGCAAGACATTTGTTAAGGTCTCACATGGCAGACTGGTCACGAAAGTAAACGTCCATGGGATCCAGGGCAAAGTGGTAAGTTGGATCCAAAATTGGCTCAGAGGCAGGAAGCAAAGGGTAATGGTTGATGGGTATTTTTGTGACTGGAAGGCTGTTTCCAGTGGGGTTCCGCAGGGCTCAGTACTAGGCCCTTTGCTTTTTGTGGTATATATCAATGATTTAGACTTGAATGTAGGGGGTATGATGAAGAAGTTTGCAGACGATTCTAAAATCGGCTGTGTTGTTGATAATGAAGAAGAAAGCTGGAGACTGCTAGAAGATAACAATGAAATTGTCAGGTGGGCAGAACAGTGGCAAATGGGATTTAATCCAGAGAAGACTGAGGTAATGCTTTTGGATAAGGATAACAAGGATAACATGTTAAATTGTCGGACACTGAGGATTTTTGAGGAACAAAGGGACCTGGGTATACAGGTCCACAGATCCCTGAAGGTAGCAGGCCAGGTAGATGGGTTTTTATGACAATCCTGCAGTTTCGTGGTCACCATTACTAACACTAGCTTTTTATTCCAGATTTATTTAATTCACTGAATTAAATTCCACAGCTGCCGTGGTGGGATTTGAACTCGTGTCTCTGGATCATTAGTCCAGGCCATAGTAGTCCAGATCTCTTTCAAAGAGCCAGCATGGGTTTGATGGGCTGAATGGCCTCCCTCTGTGCTGTGAGATGCTGTAATTAAGAAGCAGGGCTCCAGCTAGCGTAGGCAATGTGGGTTCAAGGGTTGAAAGCAGGGGTTTGGGTGGAGCCCATATCGATGTACCACAAGGGGGCGCTACAGCATCGATTGATCCAATTATTGGCAACGGAGAAACCAGGGATGGGAATAGTTTCAATAAAATGTATGCTGTGACTTTTAAAGTGGTCAACACCACCAGCACGATTATAGAATCACAAAAAATTACAGCACGGAAGGAGGCCATTTCGGCCCATCGTGTCCGCGCCGGCCAACAAAGAGCTACCCAGCCTAATCCCACTTTCCTGCCCTGGGTCCATAGCCCTGTGGGTTATAGCACTTCAAGTGCACATACAAGTACTTTTTAAATGTGGTGAGAAAACACCCCCAGCAGATCCAATCTTTCCTCATAGCTAAAATTCTCCAGTCCCGGCAACATCCTCGTGAATCTCCTCTGTACCCTCTCTGATGTAATCACATCTTTCCTGTAATGTGGTGACCAGAACTGCACGCAGTACTCTAGCTGTGGCCTAACTAGTGTTTTATACAGTTGAAGCATAACCTCCCTGCTCTTGTATTCTATGCGTCGGCTAATAAAGGCAAGTATTGAGAATGCCTTTTTAACCACCTTATCGACCTGGCCTGCTACCTTCAGGGATCTGTGGACATGCACTCCAAGGTCCCTCCATTCCTCCACCCCTCTCAGTACCCTCCCATTTATTGTGTATTCCCTTGCCTTGTTGCCCCTCCCCAAATGCATTAGAACAAGGCTGCAGTTAGAGCAGCCTTTCCACCCGCTGACAGCGCTCACTGAGTCTGACTCATGGCATCGATCAGCTGGACATTGATCTGGAAACACCAGCCCCCTGGTGAGGGAATCAAGGCTCTCATGCGACTGATAAAAGTCAAGATGAAGTTGCAGAGAGGTTCACAGCTGCTGTTGGACACAATGAACAGGAGGAGGCCATTCAGCCCCTCGAGCCAGTTCCCCATTCAATCAGATCACGGCTCATCTGTATCTGAACTCCATCTACCCACCTTGGTTCAGCAAGTTCCAAGGCCTATACTGTCTCGAGTTTAGAAGAATGAGAGGGGATCTTATTGAAACATATAAGCTTCTGACAGGGCTTGACAGTGTAGATGCAGGGAGCATGTTTCCTCTGGCTGGGGAGTCTATAACCAGGGGTCACAGTCTCAGAATAAAGGTCGGCTATTTAGGTCTGAGATGAGGAGAAACCTCTTCACTCAGAGGGTGTTGAATCTGTGTAATTCTCTGCCCCAGAGGGCTGTGGAGGCTCGGTCTTTGAGTATATTCAAGACAGAGATCGATAGATTTTTGGATACAAAGAGAATCAAGGGATATGGGGACAGTGCAGGAAAGTTGAGTTGCGGTAGATGATCAGCCATGACCTCATTGAATGTCGGAGCAGGCTCTCGGGACCGAATGGTCTACTCCAGTTCGGGAGGGGCAGAGGGGATGGGAGGGGGAGGGGCATGTGAGGTAGGGAGGTCGGGAGGGTGTGAGCGGTGAGTTGGGATGGGGGGAGGGAGGGTGAGGGATGTGGTGTGAGGAGGGCGGGAGTGAGGGAGGAAGGCAGGGAATCAGCTGGAGGTGGGGGGGTGAGAATGGCTCGGTGAGGGGAGGCGGGAGGGGAGGATAGAGTCCGACATCGGCTTCCGGTTCAGCAATGCCTCTTTTCAAAAAATTCTCATCCTTGTTTTCAAATCCTTCCAAGACCTCGCCCCTCCCTATCACTGTAATCTCCTCCAGCCCCACAATTCCCCCCGAGATGTCTGCGCTCCTCCAATTCTACCCTCCTGAGCATCCCTGATTATAATCGCTCAACCATTGGTGGCTGTGCCTTCTGTTGCCGAGACCCCAAGCTCTGGAACTCTCTCCCTAAACCTCTCCGCCTCTCTACCTCACTTTCCACCTTCAAGACGATCCTTAAAATATACCTTTTTGGTCACCTACACTAATTTCTTCTTACGTGACTCGGTGTCAAATTTTGTATCTCATAATACTCCTGGGAAGTGCCTTGGGACGTTTCACTACGTTAAAGGCGCTATATAAATACAAGTTGTTGTTGTTGAATTGAGGCAAAATCTGGTATTCTGGATGTCGCCGTTCCTTTTAACGCTCTCTCCAAAGCGCGCACAGCAAATGTAACGCCCCTATTTAAAAAATGAGACAGACAGAAAGCAGGAAACTATAGACCAGTTAGCCTAACATCTGTCGTTGGGAAAATGCTGGAGTCCATTATTAAGGAAGCAATAGCAGGACATTTGGAAAAGCATAGTTCAATCAAGCAGAGTCAGCATGGTTTTATGAAAGGGAAATCATGTTTGACAAATTTGCTGGAATTCTTTGAGGATGTAACAAGCAGGGTGGATAAAGGAGAACCAGTGGATGTGGTGTATTTGGATTTCCAGAAGGCATTCGATAAGGTGCCACATAAAAGGCACAAGATAAAAGTTCACGGGGTTGGGGGTAATATATTAGCATGGGTAGAGAATTGGCTAACTAACAAAAAACAGAGAGTCAGGATAAATGGTTCACTTTCCCGTTGGCAAACGGTAACTAATGGGGTGCCGCAGGGATCGGTGCTGGGGCCTCAATTATTTACAATCTACATTAATGACTTAGATGAAGGGACCAAGTGTAATGTCGCCAAATTTGCTGATGATACAAAGAAGGACATTGAGCTATCCAACAAAGACTATTATACATTCGACCAAACAAATTAAAAAGTAAGGGAGGAAATTGAGGAAATGATGGCCCCTCCAAAATGGGATTTGGGATTCAATATTCAGATTCTCTCCTGGGTTCTAATCGTGTCTCATGCACTAGCCATTGTATAGTTGGTTATAGTGGTGTAACTATTTATCTTATTCTGTAAGTTAAAACAGAATACAAAGGAAGAGAATGTTGAAGGGTTGTTTAGATGAACCAAAGCCAAAGTGTTTGTATATAAAACTGAAGTCAGATCAAGCCCGAACATTTTTGTTGTAAAAGTGTTGGTTTGTCAGGAAGAAATAATGTTTTTTGATGTAAGACAGGAATGTAATCTGAAGTTTTTGACTGAGACTGCAATACACCCAAATAGAGTTCATGGAAAAAGAACTCCACAAGTAATGTCTCTAGTTTTATATTTGCGAAACATTAAAGGAGGGAGTGTAAGGTTACTAATCTTCAGAAAAGTACAGAAGGAGACCATGAACTAAAGGTTAATACAAGCTTTTGGAATGAAGCTGGACAATTAAGGGCATTCTTGGTCAGGGACCAAAACTGACTCCATGCATAACAAGAATGGAGTTGTTACATGAGGCCCTGAACTTGATAGACCAGGGTGGGGAAAACAAGCTCACTGGAGACACCAAGTCTGTAAAAAGACCAGACAACAAAGGAACCACACCAGGTGCACATCTTTTGGGATGAGGTGTTAAGATGAGAAATCAACTTGAGCCTTGCAGATTCAGTGTGCAAATGGGAAAGCAGATGAGTCCATTATTGCAGTCAATCAACCAAGGGGACCACAAAACAATGTATCGATGCAAACACTTTATCAGAAACCGCAGTGGTGGGAGATCAGTCATAAACTGGATATAAATATGCGAGCTAGAAGCAGCTCTGCAGAATACAGAAGGAGGACAGGAACAGACGGAAGAAGAAGTACACAGAAGTAATAGAAGGACATGTGTACAGATGGACACAGGTCAAAAGAACAAATAGACGAATGGATGGAAGGACCTGTAGTACGGAACATACATGGAGCGAACAGCACTGCAGAGAATTGCCAAAAGAAGAACCAACCGGTCACAGAACCAACGACCACAAACCTACAATAGATACAGCTAGGAAGGGCGATTGTATGTCTTCAGTCGATTTCTAAGAATCAGAGTAGGTTGAAAAATAATCACCCTATAAGACAAAGATGGGTG
Source organism: Pristiophorus japonicus (assembly GCF_044704955.1). NCBI lineage: Eukaryota > Metazoa > Chordata > Chondrichthyes > Pristiophoridae > Pristiophorus > Pristiophorus japonicus. The sequence goes on from NW_027251843.1 coordinate 825,978, forward strand.
GGAAAGCAAATTGTGAGGAGGACACAAATAGTCTGCAAAGGGATATAGACAGACTAAGTGAATGGGCACAAATTTGGCAGATGGAGTGTAATGTGGGAAAATGTGAGGTTTTCCACTTTGGCAGAATGAAGAGGAAAGCAAATTAATTTTCAAATGGAGAAAAATTGCAAAGGGGACCTTGTGCATGAAACACAAAAAGTTAGTATGCGGTTACAGCAATAATCAGGAAGGCAAATGAAATGTTGGCCTGAATTGCAAGGGGGATAGAGTATAAAAGCAGAGAAATCCTGCTACATCTATATAGGGTATTGGTGAGGCCACACCTGGAGTACTGTGTACAGTTTTGGTCACCATACTTAAGAAAGGATATACTTACATTGGCAGCAGTTCAGAGAATGTTCACTAGATTGATTCTGAAGATGAGGGGGTTGACTTATGAGGATAGGTTGAGTAGGTTAGGCCTATAATCATTGGAGTTCAGAAGAACAAGAGGTGATTTTATCAAAACATATAAGATAATGAGGGGGACACAAGGTGGATGCAGCGAGGATATTTACATTCAGAGGAGAAAATAGTACTTGGGGTCATAGTCTCAGAATAATGGGCCATCCATTTAAAACTGAGTTGAGGAAGAACTTCTTCTCTCAGAGGCTTATAAATCTGTGGAAATCTCTGCCCCAGAGAGCTGTGTAGGCTGGGTCATTGATTATATTTAAGGTGGAGATAGACAGATTTTTGAGCGATAAGGGAATAAAGGGTTATGGGGAGCGGGTAGGGAAGTGGAGCTGTGTCCAAGATCAGATCAGCCATGATCTTATTAAATGGCGGAGCAGGCTCGAGGGCCCAGGTGGCCTACTCCTGCTCCTATTTCTTATGTTATTAACCCTTAATACCCTTACCCAACAGGGCGCTGATGGTGCCGGAGAACCAGCCTGAGCCTCAGATCCTGAACTCCTCACTGCAACACTGGACTGAGACACAGAGGGAACAGAGTGTGTGCAGAGTGGAAACTGGCTGGTCCCCTGGTCCCCGAGCCCACTCACCGACCGCCACCCCCCACCCTGGTCCCCTGAGAACCCTCCCCTCCGTGGTACTGTCTTCATGAAGGAAGATACAAATAACCTTCCGAAGGTACTAGGAGACAGTGGGTCTAGTGAGAAGGAGGAACTGAAAGATATCCTTACTGGTGGGTAATTGTGTTCGGGAAATTGATGGGATTGAAGGCCGATAAATCCCCGGGGCCTGATAGTCTGCATCCCAGAGTACTCAAGGAAGTGGCCCTAGAAATAGTGGATGCATTGGTGATCATTTTCCAACAGTCTACCAACTCTGGATCAGTTCCTATGGACCAGTTCCTATGGACTGGAGGGTAGCTAATGTAACACCACTTTTTTAAAAAGGAGAGAGAGAAAACGGATAATTATAGACCAGTTAGCCTGACATCAGTTGTGGGGAAAATGTTGGAATCAATCATGAAGGATGAAATAGCAGCGCATTTGGAAAGCAGTGACAGGATCAGACCAAGTCAGCACGGATTTATGAAAGGGAAATCATGCTTGACGAATCTTCTGGACTTTTTCGAGGATGTAACTAGCAGAGTGGACAAGGGAGAACCAGTGGATGTGGTGTATTTGGACTTTCAAAAGTATTTTGACAAGGTCCCACACAAGGGATTGGTGTGCAAAATCAAAGCACATGGTATTGGGGGTAATATACTGATGTGGATAGGGAACTGGTTGGCAGACAGGAAGCAGGGAGTCAGGATAAACGGGTCCTTTTCAGAATGGCAGGCAGTGACTAGTCGAGTGCCGCAGGGCTCAGTGCTGGGACCCCAGCTCTTTACAATGTACATTAACGAATTAGATGAAGGAATAGAGTGTAATATCTCCAAGTTTATGGATGACACTAAACTGGGTGGCGGTGTGAGCTGTGAGGAGGACGCTAAAAGGCAGCAGGGTGACTTGGACAGGTTAGGTGAGTGGGCAAATACATGGCAGATGCAGTATAATGTGTATAAATGTGAGGTTATCCAATTTGGAGGCAAAAACATGAAGTCAGAATATTATCTGAATGGCAGCAAACTAGGAAAAGGTGAGTTGCAATGAGACCTGGGTGTCATGGTTCATCAGTCACTGAAAGTGGGCATGCGGGTACAGCAGGCGGTAAAGAAGGCAAGTGGTATGTTGGCCTTCATAGCTAGGGGATTTGAATATAGAAGCAGAGAGGTCTTAATGCAGCTCTACAGGGTCTTAGTGAGACCTCATCTGGAATATTGTGATCAGTCTTGGTCTCCTAAACTGAGGAAGGATGTTTTTGCTATTGACAGAGTGCAGCGAAGGTTCACCAGACTGATTCCAGGGATGGCTGGGCTGTCATATGAGGAGAGACTGGATCAACTGGGCTTTTATTCACTGGAGTTGAGAAGGATGAGAGGGAATCTCACAAAAACATGTAAAATTCTGACAGGACTGGACAGTATAGATGCAGGAAGAATGTTCCTGATGTTGGGGAAGTCCAGAACCAGGGGACACAGTCTTAGGATAAGGGGTAGGCCATTTAGGACTGCGATGAGGAGAAACTTCTTCACTCAGAGAGTTGTTAACCTGTGGAATTCCCTACCGCAGAGATTTGTTGATGCCAGTTCATTAGATATATTCAAGAGAGAGTTGGATATGGCCCTTACGGCTAAGGGGATCAAGGGGTATGGAGAGAAAGCAGGAAAGGGGTACTGAGGGAATGATCAGCCATGATCTTATTGAATGGCGGAGCAGGCTCGAGGGGCCGAATGGCCTCCTCCTGCTCCTAATGTTCTTATGGAACATTAGTCCGTGTTCTGGGGATTTTCTGCTGGGTCCAGGTTTAATCAGCAGGGGAATTGTGCGAGTCCCAGTTAATAAAAAGAAAAGCCAAATTAAAGAAAGACCTGCAATTATATTGCACCTTTCACACCTGAGGAGGTCCCAAAGTGCTTCACAGCCAATGAAGTACATTTTTAAGTGTAGTCACTGTTGTAATGTGGGAAACACGGCAACCAATTTGTGAACAGCAAGCTCTCACACACAGCAATGAGTTGAATGACCTCTTCATGGAAGAGGACACAAATAACGTCCAAGAAATGCTCGGGAACCTAAGGTCTAGTGAGCAAGAGGAATTAAAGGAAACGATTGTTCATAACAAAATAGAGCTGGAGAAACTAATGGGACTGAAGGCCGATAAATCCCCAGGGCCTGATGATCTGCATCCCAGACTACTAAAAAAGAGGTAGCCATGGAAATAGTAGATGCATTGGTTGTCATCTTTCAAAATTCTATAGATTATGGAACAGTTCCTGCAGATTGTAGGGTGGCAAATGTAATACCTCTATTTAAAAAAAGGAGGGAGAGAGAAAACGGGGAATTACAGACCGGTTATCCTGACATCAGTAGTAGGGAAGATGCTAGAGTCTATTATAAAGGATGTGATAACGGCACACTTAGATAATATCAACGGGATTAAACAAAGTCAACATGGATTTATGAAAGGAAATTCACGTTTGACAAATCTACTGGAGTTTATGGAGGATGCAACTGACAGAATAGATAAGGGATAACCAGTGGATGTAATGTATTTGGATTTTCAGAAGGCCTTCGATAAAAATCCCACATAAGAGGTTAGTGTGCAAAATTAAAGCACATAGGATTGTGGGTAATGTATTGGCATGGATTGAAAATTGGTTAACTGACAGGAAACAGTTGGAATAAATGGGTGTGTTTCAGGGTGGGGGGCAGTGACGAGTGGGGTACCACAGGGATCAGTGCTTGGGCCCCAGCTATTACAATATATATATATATATAATATATATAAATGATTTGGATGAGGGAAGCAAATGTTATATTTCCAAGTCTGCTGACGACACAAAATTAGGTGGGATTGTGAGTTGTGTGGAGGATGCAAAGACACTGCAAGGCGATTTAGATAGGTTGAGTGAGTGAGCAAACACATGGCAGATGTAACATATTGTGGATAAATGTGAAGTTACTCACTTTGGTAGGAAAAACATAAGGACAAAGTATTATTTAAATGGTGATAGCTTGGGAAGTGTCGATGGACAGAGGGACCTCGGCGTCCTTGTACACCAGTCATTGAAAACAAACATACAGGTGCAGCAAGCAGTTAAGAAGGCAAATAGTATGTTGGCCTTCATTGCAAGAGGATTTGAGTACAGGAGCAAGGATGTCTTACTACAGGGCCTTGGTGAGACCGCACCTGGAGTATTGTGTGCAGTTTTGGTCTCCTTACCTAAGAAAGGATATAGTTGTCATAGACGGAGTGCAGCGAAGGTTCACCAGACTGATTCCTGAGATGGGCAGGACTGTCGTATGAGGAGAGATTGGGTTGATTAGGTCTGTATACACTAGAGTTTAGAAGAGTGAGAGATGATCTCATTGAAACATATAAAATTCTGACTGGTTTGGACAGACTGGATGTGGGGAGGATGTTTTCCCGGGCTGGGAAGTCTAGAACAAGGAGTCACAGTCTCAGGATACGAGGTCGGAAATTTACAAATGAGATGAGGAGAAATGTTTTCACTCAGAGGATGGTGAACCTGTGGAATTCTCTACCACAGAAGGCTGTGGAGGCCAAGTCACTGAATATATTTAAGAGGCAGATAGATGGATTTCTAGAAACAAAAGGCATCAAGGGGTATGGGGAAAAAGCGGGAATATGGTGTTGAGATAGAGGAACAGCCATGATCATAATGAATGGCGGTGCAGACTCGAAGGGCCGAATGGCCTACTACTGCTCCTATTTTCTATGTTTCTATGTTTAAGTGATGTAGGTTGAGTGATAAATATCGGCCTGAACTCGAGCCACAGAAACAGCAACTGAGAGTCTCCCCACAACCCTGGAGCACTGCAGCCGCCGGATTGCGAGCCCTGCTGCCCCTGTTTGTGATCAGAAGTTGGAGAGGAGGTGAGCGGGGGCTGGACAGATCAGAGTTGGAGCTGGGGGAGGCGGGATCTCGGGAGTGTCAGTGTGCTGAGGCTGAGCTCAGTTATATCAGAGACTGTGACAGGAGCACAGACTGCCCCCAGCGAGCTCACTCACTCACACCCACACTCTGCCCGTGTCTCACACATCGTGTCTGTCACACTGAGACAGGCAGGAGGCTCGGGAGCGATTTCCGGGGATGGTGCAGGGATGGGACCGCAGTGTGCCAACGTCCAGATCTCCTCCACACGGTGGGTAACAGTTCATTACTTATACTTTGCTGGGTGAAGGGGGAGTGTGGGTAAAGGAATACAGCCGGGCTCCCTGTCATACACAGCACTCTTCAATTAACACTTTCATTCACCGCAGCTCCCCACCATATTATATAACCCATACACAGGCACTGGAGAGGTTGCAGAGAAGGTTTACAAGGATGGGACCAGAAATGCGAGGGTGTACATATCAGGAAAGGATGAACAGGCTGGGGCTCTTTTCTCTTGAGGCTGAGGGGTGACCTGATCGAGGTCTTTAACATGAGGAAAGGATTTGATAGAGTGGATACAGAGAGAGTGTTTCCACTTGTGGGGAAGAACAGAACTAGAGGCCATCAATATAAGATAGTCAGCAAGAAATCCAATCGGGAATTCAGGAGAAAATTCTTTACCCAGCGAGTGGTGAGAATGTGGAACTGGCTACCACAGGGAGTGATTGAAGTGAATAGTATCGATGTATTTAAGGGGAGGCGAGACAGGGATATGAGGGAGAAGGGAATAGAGGGTTATGCTGATAGATTTAGATGAGGAAAGACGGGAGGATCGAGTGTAATCATTTGTAAACTAACACCTTCGCATATTCAGCATTTGTGTCTCAGAAAGATTCAGTATTTAAAGATTTAATAACGGAGCATTGGGGTTTACTTACTCAGTCTGAGCTTGGTTCCTTTACCGAACGTGAGCCACAGTGACAGCTTCCAGTGCAGCGGCTGTACAATATCCTCCGTCCCTGGCTCACTCAGTCTCTCTCCCCCTCTCTCTGTCTGTGTGTGTGTGCCTGTGTCTTTCTCAGCGTTTCACTCTCCCTCACTTTTTCTCTCTCTTTCTCACTCTCTCTCTCTCATTCTGTTTCTCTCTCTGATTGCCTCTCACAATCTTTCCCCCTCTCCCTCTCTCACTCCCTCCCCCTCCACCTCCCTCCCTCACTCACTCCCCCTCACTCCATCCCTCACTCCCCCTCACTCCGTCCCTCAGTCACTCTCTTTCCCTGTCCCTCACTCACTCCCTCCCTCTCTCTCTGTGACGAGTTGCCTGTGGCAGTGCCTGGGAGAGTTGGGGATCTGACGTGTTTGGGACAAATCTCCCAGCTGCCCTTCCCGCCCCATCAAATGGTAACCCTGGGGACACGGAATTGCTGGAGAATGAAATTCCCCGTCACACAGGGCTCACCTCTTTGTGCCCCTTGAACAACGAGCTCCGTCTACAAGCGAGATGTTTGTGTTGCTGACACAGGCCTTCCTCGGGATCATTATAAAATAACGAGTTTCAGGGGCTTTAGAAACCTGTTTCCTCAGTCCGTGAACCGTGTGTACGTGGAGTGTGAGAGGATGCAGCCCCTCTTCCACTATTTGAAGGGGCTGCTCCTCGATTTCTGGCTCCACTTCAATCCCACGCTCCTGGGCCTGGTCACCCGGTGTAGGGGAATCAGGCAGGTCGGAGGGCCTCCCCGTGGGCCTGCTCCTGGATCAGTCCAAGGTGCCATCCACAGGTCCCAGTTGGACAGGGCCCATGGGGTGATTGCACTGTCTGCCTGTCTCCCTCCCTTCAGATGCTTTGTCCACATCCAACTGGCCGTGGGGACAGAGCCTAGGGTAGGCCTGAAGCCTCTGCGACGGCTGGGCACCGCAGGGCCTGGAGTGTGGGGTGGGCAGGGAAAGAGCATGACCATTTCACTTGTTCACTTTCCTTTCATGTTTATGCTTTGGGTTTTATAAGTTGTGGCCCTCTCAATAGTGGGGGGTTTGTGAAATTATTTGGATTGAGGACACAGGGACCACCCAGTGTCTCCGTGCTGTCTGAATGTACAGAGTAGAGCTGTGAGATTCTCAGTGATGAAGACACAGCTCCAACTCCTCTCTGACCCACTCCATCCTTTCCCAATTCACTGCAGCTTCCAGCTGAATATTCCTGCCGTCACTCCCATCGAGCTGTGTGTCAGTCATATGTAAAACCGTACAAGAGGTGGGGCTGTGTGTCCATTATTATATATTATATATAACTGTGGGGTGAGTCAGTACAGGAGGTGGGGCTGTGTATATTGAGGTTTTTGTACGGCTGTGTATCACAGTGTAGAGGGTAGCTGTTATGTTGCTGACAGTAATAGACTGCGACATCCTCGCTCTGCACGTTGCTGATGCTCAGGGTGAACGTGTTGGACTGGTAACTGCCGGTGAAGCGATTGGAGGTTCCAGTGAAACGAGATGTTGCTGCATAGATCAGCAGAGAGGGTTTCTGCATGGCTTTCTGCTGGTACCAAGCAAGGGCAGCACCAATGTATGCACTGGCAGTACAGGTGATCTTTGCAGTCTGTCACTCACTCACTGACAGCACCGGGGGAGACTGGGTCATGATGATGTCCCCACTGATACCTGAAATGGGGAAAAAAAGTGAAGTAAGCACTGTCATAGAAAGATGCTGTAAAATGAGAGACTGCTCAAGACACTGAGCTCTCCTCTAGTGTCAGCATTTGCCCTTCAATCACTGGTCAGTAGAGTTGGAAAGAATCGACAGCAGGGAGATATTAAACGTGGAAGGAGAGAGATTGGTACCTGCGACGCAGAATGCCAGAGGCCAGATCAGCTGGATGGGTGAAATCATGGTCTCTGCTCCTGGCCTTGTGCCTGCTTACTGATAAACTGCCCTTCACTGGGCTCTGCTTTATAAACCTGCAGCCTGTGAGAGCCTCACTGCCCATTATGTAAATGTCTTCACCCAGAGAAAGCAACGTCAGCACATTTCACTTCCTCCTCTTCTCTCCCTCCCGCAGTCCCTCTCCCTGTCTGTCTGTCTGTCTGTCTCAGCCTTCATCGCCCTCTGTCTCACAGCTTCCCTCTACACCTCTCTGACTCTGATTCACAGCCTCTCTCTCGCTCCCTGTCCCTCCCCCATAGACTCCCAGGTGCAGCACACTGAACTGCAGAGTAAACCTCCCTGTGCCCTGCCCCACCAATTAACCCTTGACCCCAGACCATGCCTTCTCCTGGAGTCAGGGCCTATTCCCCACAGTGGCCATCCATTGGCCTCTCTCAGTACACTGGCTGCTTATTTCCCAATTAAGAGCCGCTCTGTGCTGTGGGCCTCTTCTCAGTGGGGACCGGTTTGGACAGAAAGCACATTTCATGAAGGCCCAGCAGAGCGAGGAGATCCTCACCCCATCAGTGTGAGCTGGAGCGATTGGACAAGGTCTGACCCACTGTCCGCTCAGAACTTCTTCGAATCCCTTCCCCTCTGCTTCTCCTTCCATGGCTCCGCTCCGGGTCAGAGTGTTTTTACTGGGATCAGGTGCCAACGATCCCACATTTACAACAGGAAGGGTCCGCACTCAACATCGACCATGGACTCCATGTCCCACTGGTCCTCCAATAGGGACCAGGAAAAACGGCTCCTTCCAATTGGTCCCCCAATAGGGACCAGGAAACATGGATCCTTCCTATTGGTTCCCCAATATGGACCAAGAAACATGGCTCCTTCCTGCATTGGCCTTCCTGTAGGGACCACGAAACATGCCCCTTCCTATTGGTCCCCCAATAGGGACCAGGAAACATGGCTCCTTCCTATTGGTCCTCCAATAGTGTGAGGTGGAGCATTGCAGTGAGGAAGATCGGGAAGAGAGCTTGCGCGATGACACAGCCTTGCTTGATCCAGGTCCGGACGTGGATTGGGTCTATGATGGATCCATTGGTCAGGATCACGGCCTGCATGTCATCGTGGAGCAGACCGAGAATGGTGACAAACTTTTGGGGGCAGCCGAAACGGAGGACGACGCTCCACAGACCCTTGTGGTTAACAGTGTCAGAGGCCATTGTAAGGTGAAAGGCGGCCATGGACAAGGTTGGTGCTGTTCCCTGCTTTTCTCTTGCAGTTGTCGCGCCGTAAATATCATGTCCGTTGTACCCCGTAGTGGACGGAATCCGCATTGTGACTCCGACAGGAGCTCCTCAACCACAGGGAGAAGATGGTTGAGGAGGATTCTAGCGATGACTTTCCCAGTGGCTGATAACAGGGAGATTCCTCTGCGGTTGCCGCAGTCGGACTTGTCCCCTTTTTCAAAGATGGATCAGGATTACTGCATCTCGGATATCTCCCGGCATGCTCTCCTCCCTCCAGATGAGAAAGGTGAGGTTATGCATTCGTGCCAATAGTGCCTCTCTACCATACTTTAATGCCTCAGCAGCGATCCCAATGCATTGTTGTTCTTGAGCTGACAAATGACATATGAGGGGAGACTGGATCAACTGGGACTTTATACACTGGAGTTTAGAAGGATGAGAGGGGATCTCATAAAAACATATAAGATTCTGACGGGACGGGACAGGTTAGATGCGGGAAGAATGTTCCCAATGTTAGGGAAGTCCAGAACCAGGGGACACAGTCTTAGGATACGGGGTAGGCCATTTAGGACAGAGATGAGGAGAAACTTCTTCACTCAGAGAGTTGTTAACCTGTCGAATTCCCTGCTGCAGAGAGTTGTTGATACCAGTTCATTCGATATATTCAAGAGGGTGTTAGATATGGCCCTTACGGCTAAAGGGATCAATGGATATGGAGAGAAAGCAGGAAAGGGGTACTGAGGTGAATGATCAGCCATGATCTTATTGAATGGTGGTGCAGGCTCAAAGGGCTGAATTGCCTACTCCTGCACCTATTTTCAATGTTTCTATGTTTCAACCTTGTGCAGGGCTGGGGTTTTACTGAGAAGGTCGCGGGTAGCATGCTGCGAATGGAGCCGAGGACACTCGTGTCTAAGGCTGAGTCTCAATCAAGTGGGCCCTGACTGCCTCGGTGTCCTTGGTGAGTGTCTCCCTGTTCTTGGCCAGCAGTGGGGTGGGGCCTTGGATCATTGGTGGACTTGACTGCGGTGAAAGTATTTTACCTACCCCTAAAGCCCTAAATTCCCGTGTGCAAGGTCCCACTGCCCATCCCCCATACTTAGCCTACCTTCCAGGTCGACCTGCTTGCTGCCATGTCCATCTAGCTGGACCCTCGCTTCTCACTCCCCATTGGCCAACTCAGCTTCTCCGACCAATCCCCGGTGATCTCAACGGCTGTGAGCCTCAACCCCCTCCATCCACAGGTTTGGGCCCGAACTTCACGCCACGCCCTCACGTACAGGCCTCCTCCCGGTGACGTTCGTGCCTACCTCCCCACGCCGACGCTCCCTCCCTCTCCCTCTCCCCCCCTCCCTCTCCCTCTCCCCCCCTCCCTCTCCCTCTCCCCCCCCTCCCTCTCCCTCTCTCCCCCCCCTCCCTCTCCCTCTCTCCCCCCCCTCCCTCTCCCTCTCTCCCCCCCCCCTCCCTCTCCCTCTCTCCCCCCCCCCTCCCTCTCCCTCTCTCCCCCCCCCCTCCCTCTCCCTCTCTCCCCCCCCCCTCCCTCTCCCTCTCTCCCCCCCCCCTCCCTCTCCCTCTCTCCCCCCCCCCTCCCTCTCCACCTCCCCCCCGCTCTCTCTCCCACCACCCCTCTCTCTCCCTCTCTCCCACCGCCCCTCCCTCTCCCTCCCCCCTCTCTCTCCCCCTCCTCTCTCCTTCTCTCCCACCCCCCCTCCCTCCTCCTCCCCCCTCCCTCTCCCTCCCCCCTCTCTCTCCCCCCTCTCTCTCCCCCTCCTCTCTCCCTTTCTCCCACACCCCCTCTCTCTCCCCCCTCTCCCCCCCTCTCTCTCTCACCCCCCTCTCTCTCTCCCCCTCCTCTCCCTCCCGACCCCCTCTCTCTCCCCCCCTTCTCTCTCCCCCCCTTCTCTCTCCCCCTTCTCTCTCTCCCCCCTTCTCTCTCCCCCCGTCTTTCTCTCTCCCCCCCTCTTCTCTCCTCCCACTCCCTCTCTCCCCCCTCTCCCCTTCCCCTCCCCCCCTCTCTCCACCCCCTCCACTCCCTCCCTTCCCTCCCTCCCCCCTCTCTCTCCCCCTCCCCTCTCTCCCCCCCTCCCCCCTCACTCCCCCTACTCTCTTCCCCCCTCCCCCCTCACTCCTCCTCCTCTCTCCCCCCCGTCCCCCCGCTCACTCATGTATTTGCCCCAGACCTCACTGACTTGCTGCCCCTGACCTCACTGCCCTACTGCCCCTGACCTCACTGACCTACTGCCGCTGACCTCACTGACCTACTGCCCATGACCTCACTGACCTACTGCCCCTGACCTCACTGACCTACTGCCCATGACCTCACTGACCTACTGCCCCTGACCTCACTGACCTACTGCCCATGACCTCACTGACCTACTCATCATCATCTTCGGTGATCCCTCTAACGAGGATGACTTGCTTCCAAATGAGTTCAGAGATGTCTCAATGAAGAACCCGATATTCTAGACCTGAACGCCAATTGAGGGGGTGGAAAATGTGGTGTGTAGATTTTTTTTAACATGTGGTGACTGTTGCACATCAGCCACCACACGGGCTTGAAAGAGCTAGGCCTTTATCCAGTGGCAAGGGTAAACCAGGACGACTGGAGACCTGCTCTGCTGCACGGACCTAGTGCGCATACATATCACAGTGTGGGCTGGCCCGTGCTGCCCCTGGGCCCTCGGCTCTTTTGGGCTCCGAACCCTCATTAGTCACACCTCTGCCACGATCTCTCGCCGCTCCTCTGCACTAAACATTCGCCTGACCTCTGCCACAATCTCCCGCTGCACCTCCGCACTAAACATTTGCCGGAACTCTGCCACGATCACACACCGAATCAGCCACGATCCCTCATCGCTCCTCCACCTCGATCACTCACCACACCTCCGCCGCGACCTTCCAGCTTCTCTGCTTTACCTGGGCCCAGCTGATGCTCCTGCCTACACTCCAAATGGCGACCTGGGTCCTGATGACATCACCCAATCGCCCACCTCGAAGCCGTTGCTCACGTGGAGCAGCTCGCGCTGGAAGTTGTTGTGGTATGACTTGTAATGGGTGATTTTAACCTCCATATTGATGGGACAAATCAAAATTGGTCAGGGTAGCATTGAAGAAGAGTTCATAGAGTGCATAAGGGATGGGTTCCTTGAGCAGTATGTAACAGAACCAACCAGGGGACAGGCTATCTTAGATCTGGTCCTGTGTAATGAGACAGGATTAATAAACAATCTCCCAGTCAACGATCCCCTTGCAATGAGTGATCATAGCATGGTTGAATTTCAAATTCAGATGGAGGGTGAGAAAGCGTACTAAGCTTAAATAAAGGAGACTACAAAGTATGAGGGCAGAGTTGGCTAAAGTGGACTGGGAAAATAGATTAAAATGTAGGACGGTTAATGAACAGTGGCATATATTTAAGGAGATATTTAATAACTCTCAAGAAAAATATATTCCAGTGAGGAGAAAAGGGTGTAAAAGAAAAGATAGCCATCCATGGCTAACTAAAAAAATAAAGGAGAGTATCCAATTTTTTTAAAAAAGGGCATACAATGTGGCCAAAACTAGTGGGAGGGCAGAAGATTGGGAAGTTTTTAAAATCCAGCAAAGAATGACTAAAAAAATGATTAAGAAAGGGAAGATGAAAGTAAACTAGCACAAAATATAAAAACAGATAGCAAGAGTTTCTACAGGTACACTAAAAGAAAAGAGTGGCTAAAGTCAATGTTGGTCCCTTCGAGGTCGAGACCGGAGAATTAGTGATGGGGAACAGAGAGATGACAGAAACTCTGAACAAATATTTTGAAGCAGTCTTTACGGTAGAAGACACTAAAAATATCCCAACAGTGCATAGTCAGGGGTTTATAGTGTGGGGAGGAACTTAACACAATCACAATCACTAAGGAGGTGGTACTCAGTAAGATAATGGGACTAAAGGCGGATAAATCCACTGGACCTGATGGCTTACATCCTGGGGTCTTAAGAGAAGTAACGACAGGGATAGTGGATGCATTGATTGTAATTTACCAAAATTCCCTGGATTCTGGGGAGATCCCAGCAGATTGGAAAACTGTAAAGTAATGCCCTATTAAAAAAAGGATGCAGACAAAAAGCAGAAAATTATAGATCAGTTAGCCTAATATCTGTGGTTGGGAAAATGTTGCAGTTCATTATTAAAGAAACAGTAGCAGGCCATTTGGAAAAACATAATTCAGTCAGGTAGAGTCAGAATGGATTTATGAAGGGGAAGTCATGTTTGACAAATTTGTTGGAATTCTTTGAGGATTTAACGAGCAGGGTGGATAAAGGGGAACCAGTGGATGTGTTGTATTTGGTTTTCCAGAAGGCACTCGATAAGGTGCCACATAAAAGGCACAAGATAGAAGTTAATGAGATTGAGGGAAATATATCAGCTTGGAGAGAGGATTGGCTAATTAACAGAAATCAGAGTCAGGGAAAATGGTTCATTCTTGGGTTGGCAATCAGTAACTAGTGGGGTGCTACAGGGATCAGTGCTGCGACCCCAATTATTTACAATCTATATTAACAACTTGGAAGATGGGACCGAGTGTAATGTAGCCAAGTTTGCTGATGCTACAGAGATGGGAGTAAAAACAAGGTATGAGGAGAACACAAAAATGCTGCAAAAGGACATAGACAGGCTAAGTGAGTGGGCAAACATTTGGCAGATTGAGTATAATGTTGGAAAGTGTGAGGTTATACACTTTGGCAGAAAAAAATCGAAGAGCAAGTTATAATTTATGTGGAGAAAAATAACAAAGTGTTGCAGTACAGTGGGACCTGGGGGTCCTGGTACATGAAACACAAAAGGTTAGTGTGCAGGTATAGCAAGTGATCAGGAAGGCCAATGGAATCTTGGCCTTTATTGCAAAGGGGATGGAGTATAAAAGCAGGGAAGTGTTTGCTACAGTTATACAGAGTATTGGTGAGGCCACAACTGGAACACTGCATAAAGTTTTGGTTTCCATATTTAAGAAAGGACATACTTGCTTTGGAGGCAATTCAGAGAAGGTTCACTAGGTCGATTCCAGGGATAAGGGGATTGATTTATGAGGAAAGGTTGAGTAGGTTGGGCCTCTACTCATTGGAAATCAGAAGAATGAGAGGTGATCTTATCAAAACATATAAGATTATGAGGGGGTTTGACAAGGTGGATACAGAGAGGATGTTATTAATGATAGGGGAGACTAGAACGAGAGGGCATAATCTTAGAATAAGGGGCCGCCCATTTAAAACTGAGATGAGGTGGAATTTTTTCTCTCAGAGGGTTATAAATTTGTGGAATTCGTTGCCTCAGAGAGCTGTGGAAGCTGGGTCATTGAATAAATTTAAGACAGAAATAGACAGTTTCTTAACCGATAAGGGAATAAGGGGTAATGGGGAGCGGGCAGGGAAGTGAAATTGAGTCCATTATCGGATCAGCCATGATCATATTAAATGGCGGAGCAGGCTCGAGGGGCCGTATGGCCTACTCCTGCTCTTATTCCTTATGTTCTAATCCCTCCCCCTCTCCAGCTCTCTCTCCTTCATCAAACACCATCCTTTCACCCAGGCCTTCAATCATCCTTCCTAAAGCCCCCTGAAGCCCCACTCTCCCCGCTCTGACAGCAGCGATGTGAAGTGTCTTGAGACCTTTGGCATGTTAAAGGCCTCAGATCAATGCAGGCTGTGTGTGGGTTTTCAGGTGAGGACAGTGCTGGACACAGTGGTGAGGCCTCCTGCAGTCGGATATCGTGCTGAGAGGGTCCAGGCTTACACATGTGGAATGGGGAAGTGGATGAGGTCGGAACTTGCTGTCGGGGCCCATGGAACTGGACCCCAGCATGAAGCCTTCCTCCGGAGAGGAGGGGGAATGTTCAGAGCCCTGAGCTCCATTTTCCACAGCAGCCATTTCCTGTCCCAGTGAATGAATGAGATGCCAATGTTGTGCCCAGGCTAGGGGCAGTCTAATGCTGATGGAATTGGATATATACTTGAAAAGGAACAATTTGCTGGGTTACGGGGAAAGAGAGGGGGGGTGGGACTAATTGGGTAATTCTTTCAAACAGCCGGCACAGGCACGATGGGCCGAATGGCCTCCTTCTGTGCTGTAAGATTCGAGGCTGTGAGCGCGGTTCACAGTTTTCTCCCGTGCCATTAACAAACGTACAGCTGTGACAACCTCCCTCTTTCACTTCTTCTGTGGGTGAAGTTTCATTCTTCCGATCTGACAGTCTCTTCAGTTATTTTTTGCACGGGGGATTTCTGCTGTGGTCTGAGTCTCTAATAATAACCATCCAATCAGGCAGAATAACAGCAGCTCAGACCGGCTCGGACAGCGGACCCAGGCTCAGTGCTGACCCTGCAACGTCCTCCTCACCAACATCTGGGGACTTGTGTCAAAAGTGGGAGAGCTGCCCCACAGACTAGTCAAGCACCAGCCTGACATCGTCCTACTCACAGAATCAGACCTTTCAGCCAATGTCCCAGACTCCTCCATCACCCGAGGTGGTGGCTCAGTGGTATACAGTCGGGAGGGAGTGGCCCTGGGAGTCCTCAACATTGACTCCGGACCCCATGAAGTCTGATGGCATCAGGTCAAACACGGGCAATGAAACCTCCTGTTGATTACCACCTCCCGCCCTCCCTCAGCTGATGAATCAGTACTCCTCCATGTTGAACACCACTTGGAAGAAGCACTGAGAGTAGCAAGGGCACAGAGTGTTCTCTGGGTGGGGGACTTCACTGTTCATCACCAAGAGTGTCTCGGTAGCACCATTACTGACCGAGCTGTCCGAGAGCGGCGATGCTGACATTGCAATCCCAGGTACCGGAGGACTGGAGGACTGCAAACGTGGTACCTTTGTTTAAAAAGGGAGAAAGGGATAGTTCAAGTCACTAAAGGTCAGTCAGCCTAACCTTGGGGGTGGGATAGGAGGAATCTTCATTGAACAAAACACGGATTAATCAAGGACAGTCAGCATGGATTTGTTAAGGGAAGGTCATGTCTGAATAACTTGATTGAATTTTTTGCGGAGGTAACCAGGAGGATCGATGAGGGCAGTGCATATCATGTCGTGTGTATGGATTTTAACAAGGCTTTTGATAAGCTCCCACATGTCAGACTTGTCATGAAAGTAAAAGCCCATGGGATCCAGGGCAAAGTGACAAGTTGGATCCAAAATTGGTTCAGAGGCAGGAAGCAGAGGGTAATGGTTGATGTGTGTTTTTGTGATTGGAAGGCAGTTTCCAGTGGGGTTCTGCAGGGCTCAGTGTTGGGTCCCTTGCTTTTTGTGGTATATATCAGTGATTTAGACTTCAATGTCGTGAGTATGATTCAGAAGATTGCAGATGATACTAAAACCGGCCGTGTGGTTGATAATGAAGAAGAAAGCTGTAGACTGCAGGAAGATATCAATGACTGTATCGCAGCATTTTGTAATCTCTCCCCATTTAAATAATAATCTGCTTTTTTGTTTTTCCTACCAAAGTGGATAACCTCAAATTTTCCCACATTATACTCCATCTGACAAATCTTTGCCCTTTTATTTCACCTGTCTATATCCATTTGCAGAATCGTTGCGTCCTCTTCACAACTTGCTTTCCCACCTATCTTTGTACATCAGCAAATTTGGTTACATTACACTCGGTCCCTTCATCCAAGTAATTTATATAGATTGTAAATAGTTGAGGCCCCAGCACTGATCCCTGTGGCACCCCACTAATTACAGTTTGCCAACCTGAAAATGACCCATTTATCCCGACTCTCTGTTTGCTGTTAGTTAGCCAATCCTCTATCCATGCTAATATATTACCCACAATCCCGTGAGCTCTTATCTTGGGCAGTAACCTTTTATGTGGCAAGGACGGCAGGTT
Source organism: Pristiophorus japonicus (assembly GCF_044704955.1). Lineage (NCBI taxonomy): Eukaryota > Metazoa > Chordata > Chondrichthyes > Pristiophoridae > Pristiophorus > Pristiophorus japonicus. The sequence continues at coordinate 842,923 of NW_027251843.1, forward strand.
TCCTTCCCTAAAGGACGTCACTGAACCAATTGGGCTTTTGTGACAATTTGACAGCTTTGTGGTCACTTTTACTGAGACCAGCTTTTTATTTCTACAATTTAAAAAAGAGCTGAATTGAAATAGTCAAAGGGCCATGGTGAGATTGTGGGGATTATTAGTGCAGGCCTGTGGAGTGCTCTGCAGCAACATAACCACAACACGACTGTACCCACAAGAGGTGCGTGTGCTGCTGGTGCCCGCGATCACAGGGCAATCATCGGCAAAGCAGCCCTGATAACATTCAACTTTGGCTTTACATTGATCATTGTCTTGGATTGGTGCTGGGCACATCTCCTTGGGTTCTGTCCTCGGGTCTGGTGCTCACATTGTGCATACTATGGGGAGGTTGTGAGTGCATGATGTCACAATCAATGTTGACAATGTTCCTGTCTTGATACATTGAGTATTCCCACCACTTCAAAGTTCTTGCCTTCAGTGTTTCATTAACAGTACGATTTCTTCGGATGAGACATTAAACCGAGGGTACAGAGGAGATTTACGAGGATGTTGCCTGGACTGGAGAATTTTAACTATGAGGAAAGATTGGATAGGCTGGGGTTGTTTTCTTTGGTACAGAGGAGGCTGAGGGGAGATCTGCTTGAGGTATATAAAATTATGAGGGGCTTGGATAGAGTGGATAGGACGGACCTGGTTTCCTTGGCAGAGGGGTCAAAAACCAGGGGGCATAGATTTAAAGTAATTGTGGGGAGGTATAGAGGAGATTTGAGGGGAAATTACTTCACCCAGAAGATGGTGGGGGTCTGGAACTTACTGCCTGAAAGGGTGGTAGAGGTATCCTCCGCGAACGCCTCCCACTGCTCTGACATTGATTTACCTTCAAGTAGCCGTTTCCAGTCCACTTTGGCCAAATCCCATCTCAGCTCAGCAAAATTGGCTTTTCCCCAATTGAAAACTTTTATTCCAGGTCCACCTTTGTCCTTTTCCATAACTTCCCTAAATCTAACTGAATTATGATCACGAACACCAAATTGCTCTCCCACTGATACCCTTTCCACCTGCCCCTCTTCACTCCCCAAAACCAAGTCCAGAACTGCCCCATCCCTTGTTGGACTTGTTACAACTATTTTGATGAAACGATGAATAAAGTGCCCCATTCTTAAAGGTGCACTAAAACCGACACATTAAACAAATTAAACTTTTGACATTTAAAGGATCAAATTAAAACTTGGTTGCCGGGGGTGATGACACACTCCAGTCCCTCTGGTGCCCACGTTTTGCGGAAGGCCGCGAGCGTACCGGTGGACACCGCGTGCTCCATCTCCAGGGACACCGTGGCTCGAATGTACCCGCAGAAAAGAGGCAGGCATTCGGGCTGAACGACCCCCTCGACCGCCCGCCATCTGGTACACTTGTTACATACTGGCTAAAGAAGTTCTCCTGAATGCATTTTAACAATTTCTGCACCATTCACACTACTTTTTTCCCAGTTAATATTCGGATAGTTGAAATTCCCCACTATTACAGCTCTATAGTTTTTGCACTTCGCAGCAATTTGCCCAAATATTTGTTCTTCTATCTCCCTCCGATTGTTTGGGGGTCTATAGTACAGTCCCAGTAGTGTGATCGCCCCTTTTTTGTTCTTCTATTCAACCCATATGGCCTCGTTTGATGACCCCTCTAACATATCATCCCTTCTCACAGCTGCAATTGTTTCTTTAATTAATACTGCGATCCCCTCCTTTTTTATCCCCCTCTCTATCCCGTCTGAAAACCCTGTAACCAGGAATGTTGAGCTGCCATACCTGCCCTTCTTTCAGCCATGTCTCAGTAATAGCTATAATATCGTACTCTCAAGTGTCTATCTATGCTCTCAGCTCATCTGCCTTATTCCCTATACTCCTTGCATTGAAGTATATACCATTTCGCACTGCCAAACTGCCTTGTTGTCTATTTTCCAGCCCTTGCTTACTCTGTCTTGCAAATACACTTTCTACTTCTCTGCTGCCCAATTTCAGCTTTACTTCTCTCCCCACTGAATCTATTCTCCGGTTCCCATCCCCCTTCCAAGCTAGTTTAAACCCTCCCCAACTGCACGAGCAAATCCCCCCCCATGAGGATATTGGTCCCGGCTCTGTTGAGGTGCAACCCGTCCAGTTTGTACAGGTCCAACAGAAATGGTCCCAATGCATCAGGAATCTAAAGCCCTTCCTCCTGCACCATCTCTCCAGACACACATTCACCTTCTCTATCCTCCTGTTTCTGTACTCACTAGCAGGTGCCTCCAGGAGTAATCCGGGGATTACTACCTTTGAGGTGCTGCTTTTTAATCTCTCTCCTCGCATTCAGCCAGAAGTGCCGAGTGGATGATCCATATTGGTCTCCTCCTGATGTTCCCACCATCTCAGAAGCCAGTCTTCAGCCAATACAATTCACTCCACGTGATATCAAGAAATGGTTGAGCACACTGGATACAGCAAAGGCTATGGGCCCCGGCAACATCCTGGCTGTCATGCTAAAATCTTGTGCTCCAGAACTATCCGCGCCTCTAGCCAAGCTGTTCCAGTACAGCTACAACACTGACATCTATCCGACAATGTGTAAAACTGCCCAGGTATGTCCTGTCCACAAAAAGCAGGACAAATCCAATCCGGCCAATTACCGCCCCATCAGTCTACTCCCAATCATCAGCAAAGTGCTGGAAGTTGTCATCAACAGTGCTATCAAACGGCACTTACTCACCAATAACCTGCTCACAGATGCTCAGTTTGGGTTCTGCGATGACCACTTGGCCCCAGAACTCATTACAGCATTGGTCTAAGCATGGACAAAAGAGCTGAATTCCAGAGGTGAGGTGAGAGTGACTGCCCTTGACATCAAGCCAGCATTTGACCGAGTGTGGCATCAAGGAGCCCATTAAACCTGAAGTCAATGGGAATCAGGGGGAAAACTCTTCACTGGCTGGAGTCATACCGAGCACAAAGGAAGATGGTGGTCGTTGTTGGAGGTCAATCATCTTAGCCCCAGGACATCGCTGCAGGAGTTCCTCAGGGCAGTGTCCTAGGCCCAACCATCTTCAGCTGCTTCACCAATGACCTTCCCTCCACCATAAGGTCAGAAGTGGGGATGTTCACTGATAACTGCACAGTGTTCAGTTCCATTCGCATCTCACTGAATCATAGAATGGTTGCAGCACAGGAGGAGGCCATTCGGCCCATCAAGCATGTGCCAGCTCTCTGCAAGAGCACTTCAGCAAGTCCCAATCCCCCTTCCCCGTAGCCCTGCAAATTGTTTACTTTCAGGGACTTATCCAATTCCCTTTTGAAAGCCACGATTGAGTTTGTCTCCACTAGGCTTTCAGGCAGCGCATTCCAGATCCTAACCACTCGCTGTGTAAAAAAGTTTTCCCTCATGTCGCCTTTAGTTCTTCTGCCAATCACCTTAAATCTGTGTCCTCTGGTTCTCGACCCTTCAGCCAATGGGAACAGTTTCTATCTATCTACTCTGTCCAGACCCCTCATGATTTTGAACACCTTGGTCAAATCTCCTCTCAACGTTCTCTGCTCCAAGGAGAACAACCCCAGCTTCCCCAGTCTATCCACGTAACTGAAGTCCCTCATCCCTGGAACCATTCCTGTAAATCCCCTCTGCACCCTCTCCAAGGCTTTCACCTCCTTGGACACAATACTCCAGTTGAGGCCAAACCAGTGTTTTATACAGGTTCATCATAATTTCCACGCTTTTGTACTCTATGCCTCTATTTATGAAGCCCAGGATCCCGTATGCTTTCTTGAAATCGTTTTGTCAACCTGCCCTGCCACCTACAACGATTTGTGCACATATACCCCCAGGTCTCTATGTTCATGCTACCCCCTTTATGATTGTAATCTTTAGTTTATATTTCCTCTCATCATTCTTTCTGCCGAAATGTATCACTTTACACTTTTTTGCGTTAAATTTCATCTGCCACGTCTACGCCCATTCCACCAGCCTGTCTATGTTTTGAAGCCTATCAGCATCCTCCTCATTGATCACTGTACAGATTAAACCTCCCTTATCCGGAACCCTCGGGACCTGGCCTGTTCTGGATAAGGGATTTTTCCAGACGAAGGATGGTCATGTTAAATTGGATGGTACAGATACTGAGCAAGGGGTTATCGGGGCTGGCTGGCTTGGGGCTGAGAGTGTGGCAGAGAGATCATTAGGAGAGGCGGTGGATCACGGGGTCAGGCCAGCGATTGTGAGAGTTGGCAGTGAGGAAGGACTTCAATTTCTTCAATTTGTTCATGTCGGAGTGGCCGGGAATGGTTCTGGTCGAGGAGTGATTCCGGATAAGGGAATTCTGGATAAGGGAGGTACAACCTGTACTTTCCAAGTTTTGTTTCATCTGCAAATTTTAAAATTGTGTCCTGTGTACTCACATCCAAATCATTGATATTCACCAAGAAAAGCAGTGGTCCCAGTACCGACCCCTGGGGAACACCACTGTATACCTTCCTCCAGTCCGAAAAACAACCGTTCACCACTACTCTCCGTTTCCTGTCCCTTAGCCAATTTCGTATCCATGCTGCCACTGTCCCTTTTATTTGTTTTATTTGTTCCTGGGATGTGGGCATCGCCAGTAAGGCCAGCATTTATTGCCCATCCCTAATTGCCCTTGAGAAGAACCACTGTTCCTTTTATTAATAGTGGTTTGTACAACTGAGTGGGGAAAGATTTTGTACAAGTTTGCTGTAACTTGACCAGATTTTATGTACCAGCATGCCTCGCGAGGCCAACAGGACTTTCTGCTGCACAAATGTCCATTAAAGCTGCTGAACGCTGCAAACTGTCCTGTGGTTGAGCTACTTCGAAAGCTGTGTTTCACAGGTAAGGGAAATAGTGGCCTTCAAACCATGAGAGCTTTGCGAGAACAGACCCAGAAACAGGAACATCAGCACACATGAAGTCTCCAGTTTTGAGGCCCACTGATTAACTGTCGAGTTGGTTGATCAGGAGAGGAGAAGAACATCTACGGCCATTACTCCCATCGAATGGGACACGGACACACTGAGGGACTGCCCATTACTCCCAGCGAATGGGACACGGACACACTGAGGGACTGCCCATTACTCCCATCGAATGGGACATGCACATACTGAGGGACGGCCCATTACTCCCATCGAATGGGACACGGACACACTGAGGGACTGCCCATTACTCCCATCGAATGGGACACGGACACACTGAGGGACTGCCCAGTTTTGGGGTATAAAAAAAGCTGCGAAAGTTTGTAACAGTGCTATTAGAGGCTTATTTATAATCCAAGATTACTGTGTGTAACAGTACTATTAGAGGCTTACTTGTAACCTCTTGTTGATCTTAAGTAAAGAGAACTTATTCCAGAAATCTTTGTCTTGAGCTGTCTGTTCCATGGGTCCGAACTCTATAAACTGTTGGATGGGTGAGAGGTAAATTCACACATCTTGCAGTGACTCACTGGGCCATTTCACAGGGCAGTTAAATGTCAACCACTTGAGGATGTAACTAGCAGAGTGGAGAAGGGAGAACCAGTGGATGTGGTGTATTTGGACTTTCAAAAGTCTTTTGACAAGGTCCTGCACAAGAGATTGGTGTGCAAAATCAAAGCACATGGTATTGGGGGTAATATACTGATGTGGATAGGGAACTAGTTGGCGGACAGAAAGCAGAGAGTCGGGATAAACGGGTCCTTTTCAGAATGGCAGGCAGTGACTAGTGGAGTGCCGCAGGGCTCAGTGCTGGGACTCCAGCTCTTTACAATGTACATTAATGATTTAGATGAAGGAATTGAGTGTAATATGTCCAAGTTTGCGGATGACACTAAGCCGGGTGACGGTGTGAGCTGTGAGGAGGACTCTAAGAGGCTGCAGGGTGACTTGGACAGGTTAGGTGAGTGGGCAAATGCATGGTAGATGCAGTATAATGTGGATAAATGTGAGGTTATCCATTTTGGGGGCAAAAACACGAAGGCAGAATATTATCTGAATGGCAGCAAACTAGAAAAAGGGGAGGTGCAATGAGACCTGGGTGCCATGGTTCATTAGTTACTGAAAGTGGGCATACAGGTAGTAAAGAAGGCAAATGGTATGTTGGCCTTCATAGCTAGGGGATTAGAGTATAGGAGCAGGGAGGTCTTCCTGCAGCTGTACAGGGCCTTAGTGAGGCCTCACCTGGAATATTGTTAGATCTCTTAATTTCTAATGAAATACGAACTCCGATTGTAGTTTTAATGTCACTTTATTTTTGGCAGCAGTAAGAAGCTCTTGGCTTTAAGCCAGGTCTTTGTCCTTCTGATATCACATGGTCAAAATGGCTGTACTTATACCTGGATCAATTTACAGAAACGAACTCGCTTCTTTGACCTTATTGGCTCAATTAATAGTCTTTTAACCTTTCAATTGGCTCGCAACACAAAGTCCTAAAATGTCAAGTTGATTGATGACTTAATGCAACATGCTCCCACTCACGTCGCATCTCTGACTTGGTGTCTGTGAATTTTCACAGCCTGTCTGAATGCAGCCTGTTTGAATTCACCCCTTTGATTATTTCACAAACTGAATCATAAAACATCAGCTATCACTGGTTAAACATTCTACAAAATAATTTCATAGATTTTAATAGTGTCTCCTTCTAAAATTTGTTGATGTGTTTCGCCACTAGTAGCTTCGTCACAAATTTACACCAACCCGAATTCCATCGTGGCCACAATGGAAGTCTGGTTTTAGTAGGTTAATTAACCTTATTCCAATTTAATCCAAATCAATATCTTAATTCAACCAGTAAACAACTTTCCCTTAAGCATAACATACCTCTGTGCCATGTACAGATGGTCTGCTGGGACCTGCAAGGTGTCTCACCTGCGGGACAGAAGCTAAAGTCGCCTGGTCACAACAACATTTAATCAACATAAACAAACAATATAAAAGTAAAATAATTACAACAAATATAATTAAACCTTCTACCAATGAAGTTCCTATTGAACCTAGCCATTCAGTAGCTCCACTCCACAAAGTGAATGATGGGGGTTGCTTAAGTTTTTCTACCTCCTTTTGTATATGCTCCGTTAAGTGGGTAATTTGTTCGGAGCTATCTGGGATATATGTGCAACTCTCAGTTCCGAGTAGGGCGCAAGTACCTCCCTTTTCAGCCAGGATGTAATCAAGTGCCAGTCTATTCTGTAGGGCTACTGTGCTGATTGCTACCATTTCTGCATTGATTTTAACTCGGGCCTCTGAGGTATCATTGGCTACCCGTTCCACAACCGATGCCATGTTAATGGATTCCCTTGCCAGTGTGGCGATCCCATAATTGGGGATCAGAATGGCAAAGAACCTCTCTGTTTCTGTGAAAGCTCTCTTAGGACGGTGTAAATGTTCCGACAGTGACTTTATATGATACATATAAGGCACAATGTAGGCTAAATAGCAGGATCCTGTCCAATTCTGGGGCAGCCAAGGGTAGGCCTTGTGGCCACAGACCCAATAGGTGCCATTATAGGCAATGACTGTCAGCTGTTTCTTTGTCAGCAACACTCCGGGGCCTGTCCAGGCTTTTCCATCTGTTTTATTCAGAATCCCCATTACGTTAAGAATTCCCACATCGGCCCAGCTTGGACGCTTCCGTGGCTTGATTATGTTATAATTCCGGGAGCAGTTACTATACCCCATATTTTGGCCTCCTTTCATGTTTATAATCAGACAGACCAATTCCCCGGGTCTTCCTATTCCCGTTGTATTAGTGACAACAAAAAATGGGGGCCGTTTGGAATTATTATAGCACGGTTGGTATCCCCCTTCAAAGGTAGTCAGATTGTAACCTGCTGACTTCCATTTACGTGCCCAGTTTTCCTGATCCTGAAACGCATTGCCTGTTTTGTTTTGATTAATTATCCACTCAGCCATTTCCGAGATATTCAAGGAACTGGGCTCAAGGGAATCCCTTCCTTTGAGTGAATAGGAATATGCGCACACACCCAACAACTAGAAATGTTACCTTGTTTGCCATAAATGTATGACATATATAAAAAGGTATTTACATGTAATTCCCTTGCTACCCTACTATTTCCCTTTGGTGCAGAGGGTCGGCTAGTAAGAAGTAGGCCTATGCCTAGAATACCTACAATCAGTAATACAGTAAATTTATATATTTTGGCAAAAAGTAATTGTCCTTATTAGATTTCAGCTTCAGTTATGGGTGCTCGTTTAACGTGTGAAGCGTGGATCCAGGCTTTCTTTCCTTGGACTTTAACAGCTGCCTGAGTGGTCAATAACACTTGATAAGGTCCCTCCCACTTGGCACCCAAAGGTTCTTTATGCAATTTTTTCACATACACCCAGACTCCCAAGCTGCCAATACCTGTCGGGAAACAGAACTAATAGCATTGGTTAAGTTCTGACAGTATGATAACAAAGTGTCACTCATTAAGTGAACATCAGCTTTCCGTAAATCGATAGTTCCTGGCAGCGACATGGGTCTTCCTGTTATAATTTCAAATGGGCTTAGACCTGTAGTTCTGTTCGGGGTTGCCCGAATGCTACATAACACTATTGGTAGTGCCAGGGGCCATGATGTTCCTTCTTGGTGATATTTGGCAAGCCGTTGTTTCAGAGTTCGATTCATTCGTTCTACTTGTCCTGATGATTGTGAATGATAAGGACAGTGTAAATCCTACGTAATGTTCAGTAACCTACAGACTTCTTGGCAGACAGCACCTGTGAAGTGTGTTCCCTGATCTGAGTCAATGCTACTCGGGACTCCCCATCGGGGAATGTAATCCTTACACAAGACCTTTGCAGTTTGATTGGCTGTGGCTCTTTTAGTTGGGACAGCTTCTACCCATCTAGAGAATCTGTCGACCATGACTAGAATGTTAGTGTATCCTTGGCATGAAGGAAGAGATATATAATCAACCTGCAGATGCTGGAATGGTCCGACAGGGGCAGGGAGCCTCAGTTGATGGGTCCAGAATTATTTTTCTGGCAGACCATACAGCGGTCTGTTACCAGCTGGGAATGTTTTTTAAATCTCCAACCCCACCAGCTTTTCTGGAACCGCACCATCATCTGTTGTGAGGCCAAGTGTCCCCACGAGTGGATCTGTTGGGCTAAAAAAGGCATAAGCGCTTGTGGCGCGACTGGCTTGTCGGTAACTCTTTGTCTTCAGACACCATCTTCACATAGCTTAATTCCTGCCTCAATCCATGTCCATTTTTCCTCTCGGGAGCACTCGCCTTGCATTGTTTGAAGGTCTCGTGTCAGAGTCCTGAGTGCTTTCAATCTGCACATCTGTGTTGGTTCTTCTGGAGGAACGCCCTGTGAGGCGGCATCTTTAGCTGCCTGGTCGGCTAGGGCATTTCCCTGAGCTTCTGTGGTATTTTCCTTTGTATGGGCCTTACACTTCAGGATGGACACTTCCTGAGGTAATTGTATGGCCTCCAGTAAGTCTCGGACTTCTTTTCCATTTCGGATAGGTGTACCAGCAGCAGTGAGGAATCCTCTTTTCTGCCATAACAGACCAAAGTCGTGAACGACTCCAAAAGCATAACGTGAATCTGTGTAGACATTAGCTGTCTGTCCTTCTGCTATTCGACATGCTTCTGACAGGGCCCGTAACTCGGCCTGTTGTGCTGACGTTCCTGAGGGTAAACATCCTTTTGCCACTACCTCATATAAGGTTGTAACTGCCCATCCTGCTTTTCTGGTACCATTGTCAACAAAGGAGGAACCATCTGTAAACAGGATGAGATCTGGGTTGTGTAGAGACTTCTCTGCTGCTAAGGCTGCTTCTTCTGTTTCTTTTAAAATCTCCACGCAGTCATGCTCTTCACATTCTCCCCCGTCTTGTTCCCTCGATTCTGACATCGGGAGCATAGTTGCGGGATTAACCGGGCTGGCCCGGACGATATGGAGATTTGGAGCTTCCAAAACTGCTGTCCAGCGGGTCCATCTAGCTGCCGTCACCTGAGACATTCTATTCATAGACAGCAAAGCATGTACGGTGTGGGGACACTTGACAATCAGCTTTTGGTCGAGGACTAGACCCGCAGTGATCATTACCGCTCGACATGTAGCTTCCATGGCCCTTAGGCAACTTCCCCATCCAAGGGCTACCGCATCCAGTTTTGCCGAATAATAGCCAATAGGTCTTTGCCGATCCCCATGGTCTTGTGTCAGTATAGCTGTCATATATCCTTCTTTCTCATGGACAAACAGGATAAATGGCTTACCACTGTCGGGGATTCCCAGAGCCGGTGCCGAACACAAAGCCTTTTTCAAACTCAGGAAGGCCTCTTGTTGTTCCTTAGTGAGGGTGATGGCTTCTTTAGAGGCACGTTTCCCATTTAAAATATCATTCAGTGACTGAACAAGCTGTGTGAAGGAGTCAATCCAATTTCTGTTAAAGTTACACAATCCCAAAAAAGACCTTAGTTGCTGAATAGTGGTGGGTTTTTTAGCAGCCCGAATGGCTGCAGTTCTATCCTGGGTAAGTTCTCTCTTTCCTTGTGAAATCTTTTGTCCCAGGTATACAACCTCTTCTTGGGATATTTGTGCTTTGTCGATGCTGGCTTTATGTCCTTTCAGCCGAAGGTGGTCCAGCAAAGCTCGTAAATCTTGTTCATGCTGGTCTTCCGTGTTTGAAGCTAGCAGGATATCATCTACATATTGGATGACTGTGGATGACAGGGGAGGTAATTCTCGCAAATGGCTTTGTAAAGCCATGTGGAATACCGTAGGGCTGTTGTGGAAACCCTGCGGTAACCGGATCCAAGTATACTGTTGTCCTTGGACCGTGAAAGCAAACCACTGTCGAACCTCCGGTGCCAGAGGCACCGACCAAAATCCGTTGGCCATATCTATAACCGAGAAATATTTATGTTCCGGTTTGAGGGCATTATAAATGGTGGAGGGATCTGCGACCAAAGGAGCTTTTTGATCAATACACTGGTTAGCTTTCCTATAATCGACAGTCAAACGCCAAGTCTCATTAGATTTCTGTATCGGCCACACGGGGCTATTGGAGGAGCAATGCATTTTAATAAGCACCCCTTGTTTCTCCAGTTGCTGAATAACCGGTAAGATTCCCGCGATGGCAGTTGGACTGATGGGATACTGTTTAGTGCATGGAGGCTTGGTCCCGGTAAATAACGCAGGCTCCATCTGGCGTAGGCCACAATCATTCTTATCTTTAGCCCATATTTGGTGTTCCTTCAATTCTTCTTTCTTCAAAGTTCCAATTGACCATGTCACCCGACCATCCTCGAAATGCAACGATGAATCTATTTGGATTAGAACGTCCATTCCCAAAAGAGGTTGATCTACTGGGCCTATCCAGACCAGCGTGGCTAGTTCATATGGACACAGCCCTATAAGTACCGGTGTTGTCCTTTTAATTTCCATTTTATGGCCCCCAACTCCATAGGCTGTACGTGCCCTACCATCCAACGGCAAAAAGTCTCCATATTGTAGGGGTAAGCATGTTAATTCCGCCCCTGTGTCTAAAAGATAGCCCACATCCTTATCGCCCACCCTCACAGTTATATATAGCCCATCTCCCCTCTGTTGCATTAGTGCAAGGAGGGAGGCCAGGGTGGGCTCTAATTGTTTTTTGCTATCCCAAGTAACTCCTTCTGTTGTTGTATTGTCAGTCACTTAAACACTTCTATGAGGTCGTTAGCTTGTGACAAGCCTGGTTTGTTGGCTGAATGTATCCCTGGCTGCGTCCTCTTCCCCAGCCACGACCTTTCTGTTTTGCCCTGCACTTCTTGGCTCAGTGACCTTCTTTCCCACAATAATGACATTTTCCGGGTCATTTTCCCATTAACTGTTTATCGGAATTCTGGGATTTCTATCCCATATCCTGTACAGCTCGGACTTTAGCTCCCATATACCGATCTAATTGGTTACATCGATCCACCAATGCTGCAAAGGTAGTTCCTCGACCTTCCCAGTCCGGTAACACTACGTTAAGCATTTTGGACAGTTCTGGCTTTAGACCTGCCACGAAAGCTGCTTTCAGGGGTCCAAACACTTGTTCATCCATTTCCTCATCCGTATTATTCATACCTGAATGTTCCAGCCACGTGCATCTAAACCGCTCGTCATACTCCAGGACCTCCTCTGTTCCTTTCTGTTGGCAGGCTGCAATTTTTCCCCAGTCTGTCTTAGCTGGACTGAAGGCTTGCAGCCAGTGTTTAATCACCTCCCACCCTGTGTCTAATTCTTGCTTATCCTGCCCCAAAGCTTCTTCTACCTTGTCGTGCAATTTTCTTCCCTGTGTTTTTGGCACCATTATGGTCAAAATTTGTACTCCGTCCCAGGGATGAAGTTGATATATATTTCTTAAGCGGTCCAATTGGTCCCACGTTTTCACTCCCCCTTTCTTTGGATTGGCCAATTCCTTGGACCATTTATCAATTTTCTCTGGGTCTGCCGGATCATGAACCAAGTATTTTTCGTACATCCTTTTCCTCGTTTTTTTGGTTCCGCCCTCATCCGCAGTCTCTTCTGATTTGACTACAACTGGTCTTTTTTTAAATGGGGCAAAGCGCACCCCTAATTCTTCATCCTCCGACCCTGTATCGTCGGAGGATTCAGAATTCGTATCGATTCCTCGGTCGTGTCTTGGGGTTTGCGCTTTTAATTTATCCAAACATGGGTACCCTGGGAATTGACCGATACATTTTCCTTTTCCTATTACTGTCTCTTGACCTAATGATTTTTTCCATTCTTTAATTTCACCTTTAAGATCTTTAACTTCCGCTTCCAGCTTTTCAAGTTCAAGCTTTTTCTGTCGCAGCTGTGCACAAACAGCTTGCAATTGATCCTTTGTACTGGTCAGTTCTCGATCAGGTTGGGAACGCATTATAATTTCATTCCAGTTTCGGATCGTTCCCATAACGGCTAGGGACCATCTAGTTCGCTCTTTATTTTTCATACGGATCGTTTTTCCCCAGACCCTTTTAATCTCGTCCAAGGACCATTGTCCTTTGGAGGTTCCGTACTTTTGTTCGATCTTAATATAGGTTTTAGATAAATTGAATTGTTGCTCCATGTATTCTTTCAACTGTTCGAGAATTTCATCTAGCGAAACCTCAGGTGGTGCTTGCCCATCTTTAACAGTTGTAGGCAATTCTTTGCTCTTATCTCCTGCTGCCATAATACTGATTTTTTTTACTGGAGTCTCGAGTCATAGGCTTTCTAGCCGATCAATAGGTCGGTGATTAATTAACTAACACAACGCCGAAGTTTAGACGTCTATGGGACCTCGAACCGACTACCAACTGGAGGGTTCGCAAACCGGAGGCTTTTGGAATCACGAAGAAGGAGAGGCGAATTTAGACTTTTGACTGAGGACTTTTATAAAGAGGAGCCCTTACCCCAGTATGTAGGTCCGATGTCCAAAATTCAGTTTCTTCCCTCAGCGATCTTGTTCGTGACACCAAAATTGTTAGATCTCTTAATTTCCAATGAAATACGAACTCCGATTGTAGTTTTAATGTCACTTTATTTTTGGCAGCAGTAAGAAGCTCTTGGCTTTAAGCCAGGTCTTTGTCCTTCTGATATCACATAGTCAAAATGGCTGTACTTATACCTGGATCAATTTACAGAAAAGAACTCGCCTTCTTTGACCTTATTGGCTTAATTAATCGTCTTTTAACCTTTTAATTGGCTCGCTACCCAAAGTCCTAAAATGTCAAGTTGATTGATGACTTAATGCAACATGCTCCCACTCACATAGCAGCTCTGACTTGGTGTCTGTGAATTTTCACAGCCTGTCTGAATGCAACCAGTTTGAATTATCTATCAAATATTGTGTTCATTTTTGGTCATCTAGTCTGAAGAAGGACGTTCTTGCTATTGAGGGAGTGCAGCGAAGGTTCACCAGACTGATTCCAGGGATGGCTGGGCTCTCATATGAGGAGAGACTGGATCAACCGGGCCTTTATTCACTGGAGTTTAGAAGGATGAGAGAGGATCTCATAGAAACAGATAAGATTCTGACGGGACTGGACAGGCTAGATGTGGGAAGAATGTTCACGATGTTGGGGAAGTCCAAAACCAGGGGACATAGTCTGACGATAAGAGATAAGCCATTTTGCATGGAGATGACGAGAAACTTCTTCACTCAGAGTTGTTAACCTGTAGAATTCCCTGCCGCAGAGAGTTGTTGATGTCAGTTCATGGATATATTCAAGAGGGAGTTAGATATGGCCCTTACGGCTAAAGGGGTATGGAGAGAAAGCAGGAAAGGGGAACTGAAGGAATGATCAGCCATGATCTTATTGAATGGCGGTGCAGGCTCAAAGGGCTGAATGGCCGACTCCTGCACCTATTTTCTATGTTTCTATGGTCACCATTACTAACACTAGCTTTTTTATTCCAGATTTATTTAATTAACTAAATCTAAATTTCCCAGCTGCTGTGATGGGATTTGAACTCATGTCTGTGGATCATTGGTTCAGGTCTCTGGATTACGAGTTTAGTAGCATTACCACTATGCTACCATTCCCCATTCCATGGGCTCCAAATTTGCTGGCAAGCCTATTATGTGGCAATTTATCAAATGTCTTTTGGAATACGTCAACCGCATTATCCTCATCAACCCTCTCTGTTACCTCATCAAAAAACTCAATCAAATTGGCTAAACACAATTTGCCTTCAACAAATCTATGTTGGTTTTCCTTAATTAATATTCCTCAGATAATGAAGCATAGAAACATAGAAAATAGGTGAAGGAGTAGGCCATTTGGCCCTTCAAGCCTGCACCACCATTCAATAAGATCATGGCTGATCATTCCCTCAGTACCCCTTTCCTGCTTTCTCTCCATATCCCTTGATCCCCTTAGCCGTAAGGGCCATATCTAACTCCCTCTTGAATATATCCAATGAACTGGCACATGCCCACATGCAGCAAAACCTGGACGACATTCAGGCTTGGGCTGATAAGTGGCAAGTAACATTCACACCAAACAAGTGTCAGGCAATGAGCATTCTCCCAACAAGAGAGAATCTAACCACTGCCCCTTGACATTCAACGGCATTACCATCGCCAAACCTCCCACCACCTACATCCTGGGGGTCACCATTGACCAGAAACTTAACATAAATACTGTGGCAACAAGAGCAGGTCAGAGGCTGGGTATTCTGTGGCGAGTGTCTCACCTCCTGACTCCCCAAAGCCTTTCCACCATCTACAAGGCACAAGTCAGGAGTGCAATGGAACCTCTCCACTTGCCTGGCTGAGGGCAGCTCCAACAATTCTCAAGATACTCGACACCATCCAGGACAAAGGAGCCCGCTTGATTGGCACCACCACCTTAAACATTCACTCCCTCCACCACCGACGAACCGTGGCTGCAGTGTGTACTATGTACAAGATGCACTGCAGCATCTTGCCAAGGCTTCTTCGGCAGCACCTCCCAAACCCACGATCTCTACCACTTAGAATGACAAGTGCTGCCGGCGCATGGGAACACCATCACCTCCAAGTTCCCCTCCAAGTCACACACCATCCAGACTTGGAAACGTATATTCTGTTCCTTCATCGTCAGGAGATCAAAATCATGGAACTTCCTCAATGTCATCATCATCATAGGCAGTCCCTCGAAATGAGGATGACTTGCTTCCACGCCGAAAAGGGATGAGTTCACAGGTATTTCATTGCTATTCCGGATCCCAAACTACATCCTGAAGGGTGGAAGATGTCTGTGCATGGACTTTTTTTAACGTGTGGTGGCCGTTGCACATCAGCCACTACACGGGCTTGAAAGAGCTAGGTCTTGGTCTAGTGGCAAGGATTAACCAAGACGACCAGAGACCAGCTCTGCTGCATGGACCTAGTGCGCACACATATAACAATGTGGGCTGGCCCGTGCTGTCCCTGGGCCCTCGCCTCTCCTGGGCACCGATCACATCATTCTGCAAACTATTGCCGCTCCTTCGTCCTGACATTGCCATTCCTGCTGTACCTGCCCACAGTGCATCAGCAGGTGCTGCTCCCTCTAATGGCCCCGGCCTGCATTTGGCCATGGCTTTGTCTGCTGCGTCATGATGAACGGCGTATCCGAGATATCGGAGAGAAGGTATTCTAAGTCGCAGAGAATTGTGTCCCCCTCCTCCATGGGGACTGAATCTTGTTATATTTGACTTGAACATTTTTCCACACTCTTTGCAATGATATCCTCGTTTTCCAGGCTGGACAAATCATCATCTCTATTCTTGTGTGATCTCTTTTTAAAATAGTTCCTCCATTTATGATATTCTTTAATTACAACCTCAATCTTCCTTTTCTAATAGTTGCCCTCCAATACGATTGCCTCTGGTTTACGGTGTTCATCAGCCTCAGTGCCTCCAATGGAGTGATAAACCCACACACTTGAGTGATACCCCTCAATAACAGCACTTTGGGACTGCAGCGGATCAAGAAGGCGGCTCGCCATCATCTTCTCAAGGGCAATTAGGGATGAGAAGTTGACGTATGAAGATAGGTTGAGTAGGTTGGGCCTATACTCATTGGAGTTCAGAAGAATGAAAGGTGATCTTATTGAAAGATACAAGATAATGAGGGGGCTCGGCAAGGTGGATGCAGAGAGAATATTTCCACTCATAGGGGAAACTAAAACTAGGGGGCATAGTCTCAGAATAAGGGGCCGCCCATTTAAAACTGAGATGAGGAGGAATTTCTTCTCTCAGATGGTTGTAAATCTATGGAATTCTCTGCCCCAGGGAGCTGTGAAGGCTGGGTCATTGAATATATTTAAGGCGGAGATCGACAGATTTTTGAGCGATAAGGGAATATAGGGTTATGGAGAGCGGGCAGGGAAGTAGAGCTGACTCCATGATCAGATCAGTCATGATCTTATTTAATGGCGGAGCAGGCTCGAGGGGCCAACTTATCTTGCGCAGTAATCTTTTGTGTTAGCTTATTGAATGCTTTCTGGAAATCCAAATGCATCACAACCATTGGTTCCCCCTTTTCCACCCTGCTCGTTACATCCTTAAAGAACTCCAGCAAATTGGTCAAACATGACTTTCCCTTCATAAAACCATGCTAACTCTGCTTGATTGAATGATGCTTTTCCAAATGTCCTGCTACTGCTTCCTTAATAATGGACTCCAGCATTTTCCCAACCACAGATGTTGGGCTAACTGGTCTATAGTTTGCTGCTTTCTGTCTCCCTCCTTTTTTAAATAGGGGCGTTATATTTGCAGTTTTCCAATCCGCTAGGACCTTTCCAGAATCCAGGGAACTTTGGTAGATTGCAACCAATGCATCCACTATCTCTGCAGCAACTTCATTTAAGACCGTACGATGCAGGCCATCAGGTCCAGGGGATTTGTCCACCTTTAGTTCCATCATTTTACCAAGTACTTTTTCTGTAGTGATAGTGATTGTTTTCTCAGCACAGAATCTCTCACACCCAGAATCTCAGAACAGACTCTTCTTCAAAAGAGTTCCTGTTTATTTTTCACGGGATTCGGGGGGTGGGGGGGTGCGGTGTGAGGGGTGGGCTGTGGGACATTGGCTGAAAGATCTGATTCTGTGAGTAGGACAATGTCAGGCTGGTGCTTGACTAGTCTGTGGGGCAGCTCTCCCACTTTTGACACAAGTCCCCAGATGTTGGTGAGGAGGACGTTGCAGGGTCAGTACTGAGCCTGGGTCCGCTGTCCGAGCCGGTCCGAGCTGCTGTTATTCTGCCTGATTGGACGGTTATTATTAGAGACTCAGACCGCAGCAGAAATCCCCCGTGCAAAAAATAACTGAAGAGACTGTCAGATCGGAAGAATGAAACTTCACCCACAGAGGAAGTGAAAGAGGGAGGTTGTCACAGCTGTACGTTTGTTAATGACACGGGAGAAAACTGTGAACCGCGTTCACAGCCTAGAATCTTACAACACAGAAGGAGGCCATTCTGCCCATCATGCCTGTGCCGGCTCTTTGAAAGAATTACCCATTTAGTCCCACTCCTCCTCACTTTAAGAACATATTGAACATAAGAAATAGGAGCAGGAGGAGACCATATGGCCCCTCGAGCCTGCTCTACCATTTAATGAGATCATGGGTGATCCGATCATGGACTCAGCTCCACTTCCGTGCCCACTCCCCATAACCCCTTATTCCCTTATCGGTTAAGAAACTGTCGCTCGCTGTCTTAAATTTATTCAATGACCCAGCTTCCACAGGTCTCTGAGGCAGCGAATTCCACAGATTCACAACCCTCTGAGAGGAAAAATTCCTCCTCATCTCAGTTTTAAATGAGTGGTCCCTTATTCTAAGATCATGCCCCCTCGTTCTAGTCTCTCCTATCAGTGGAAACATCCTCTCTGCAACCACCTTGTCGAGCCCCCTCATAACCTTATACGTTGCGATAAGATCACCTCTCATTCTTCTAAATTCCAATGAGCAAGGGCACAACTGACTCAACCTTCCTCAAAAGTCAATCCCCTCATCCCCGGAATCACCCCAGTGGTGACTTTGGTGGCTTCTTCTTTCTCTTCCTGCTCCTTGTCCTCCTCCACTTCATTGGAATGCAGATCAGATGAGGAGTGCTGAGCTACTGGTTCCTCCTGCACAAATAGTCCTCATTGCTGTGCTATGTTTTTCACAATGCAGCACACCACGATTATCCTGTACATCCTCGCTGGTGAGTGGTGAAGTGCGCCTCCATACCTGTCCAGGCACCTGAAGCGCCTCTTGCTCAATGACACATCTGGTACAGCAGGTGGTGAAGAAGGCAAATGGCATGTTGGCCTTCATAGCGAGAGGATTTGAGTATAGGAGCAGGGAAGTCTTACTACAGTTGTACAGGGCCTTGATGAGGCCACACCTTGAATATTGTGTACAGTTTTGGTCTCCTAAAGGACATTCTTGCTATTGAGTGAGTGCAGCGAAGGTTCACCAGACTGATTCCCGGGATGACAGGAATGACAAATGAAGAAAGACTGGATCGACTAGGCTTATATTCAATTAAATTTAGGAGAATGAGTGGGGATCTCATCGAAGCATGTAAAATTCTGCCGGGATTGGACAGATTAGATGCAGGAAGAATGTTTGCGATGTTGGGGAATTCCAGACCAGGGATCACAGTCTGAGGATAAGGGGTAAGCCATTTAGAACCGAGTTGAGGAGAAAATTCTTCAGTCAGAGAGTTGTGAGCATGTGGAATTTTCTGCCACAGAAAGTTGTTGAGGCTACTTTGTTAGATATATTCAAAAGGGAGTTAGATATGGCCCTTATGGCTAAAGGGATCAAGGGGTATAGAGAGAAAGCAGGAATGGGGTACTGAAGTTGCATGATCAGCCATGATCATATTGAATGGTGGTGCAGGCTCGAAGGGCCAAATGGCCTACTCCAGCACCTATTTTCTTTGTTTGTATGTTTCTATGAACCTTCTCTGAACTGCTTGAAAGTTTATCCTTTCGTAAATATGGAAAGCATAACTGTATGCAGTTTTCCAGGTGTGGCCTCACCAATACCCTGTATAATTGTATCAAGACTTCCCTGCTTTTATACTCCATCCCCTTTGCAATAAAGGCCAAGATTCAATTTGTTTTCCTGATCAATTGCTGTATCTGCATACTATCCTGTTGTTCTTCATGCACCAGGACCCCCAGGTCCTGCTGTACTGAAGCACTTGGTAATTTGTTTCCATTTAAATAATAACTTGCTCAATGATTATTTGTGGCAAAGGGCATAACCTCACACTTTCCAACATTATACACCACCTACCAAATATTTGCCCACTCACTTAGCTTGTCGATGTCTTTTTGCAGATTTTGTGTGTGCTCCTCACACATTGCTTTTCCTCCCATCTTTGTATCATCAGCAAATTTGGCTACATTACACTCAGTCCCTTCATCCAAGTCGTTAATATAGATTGTAAATATTGAGGTCCCAGCACTGATCCCTATGGCACCTCACTAGTTCCTGATTGCCAACCTGAGAATGAACCATTTATCCCGACTCTCTGTTTTCTGTTAGTTAGCCAATCCTCTAACCATGCTAATATATTACCCCCAACCCCATGAACTTTTATCTTGCGCAGTAACCTTTTATGTGGCACCTTGTCAAATGCCTTCTGGAAGTCCAAATACACCACACCCACTGGTTCCCCTTTATCCACCCTGTTCTTTACAACCTCGAAGAATTCCAACAAATTTGTCAAGCATGACTTCCCCTTCATAAATCCATGCTGACTCTGCCTGACTGAATTATGCTTTCCCAAATCTCCTGCTACTGCTTCTTTAACAATGGACTCCAACATTTTCCCAACTACAGATGTTAGCCTAACTGGTCTATAGTTTCCTGCTTTTTGATTGCCTTCTTTTCTAAAGAGGGGCATTACTTAAATCTAGTTTTCCACAGCACTAGACTGCCCCTAACCTGGGCACAAAATTGGCATCTCATTCATTCACTGGGACAGGAAATGCCTGGTGTGGAACATGGAGCCCAGGGCTCTGAACATTCCCTCTCCTCTCCTGAGGAAGGCTTCATGCTGGGGTCCAGTTCCATGGGCCCTGACAGCACGTTCCAACCTCACCCACTTCCCCATTCCACGTGTGTAAGCCTGGACTCTCTCAGCAGGATATCCGACTGCCTCACCACTGTGTCCAGCACTATCAACACCCGAAATCCACACACAGTCTGCATTGATCTGGTGCCTTTAACGTGCCAACATTCTCAAGATGCTTGCCAACAGGATAACTGACCGCAGGGCACCTCACCCTCAGCACAGACTCTGAGGGCAGGGATGTCAGGGGCAGTAGGTCAGTGTGGTCCAATAGGAAGGAGCAATGTTGCCTGGTCCCTATTGCGGGACCAATAGGAAGGAGCCATGTTTCCTGGTCCCTACTGGCGAACCAATAGGAAGGAAATATGTTGTCTGGGCTCGATTGGAGGACCAGTGGGATATGGAGTCCATGGTCGACGTGGAGTGCGGACCCTTCCTGGTGCAAATTTTGGATCATTGGCACACCCTGACCTGGAGCCGGGCCATGGAAGGGGAAGGAGAGGGGAAGGGATTCGAAGATGTTCTGAGCAGACAGGATGGGGCAGTGGGTCAGACCCTGTCCTGTCACTCCAGCTCACACTGATGGGGTGAGGATCTCCTCCCTCTGTTGAGCCTTCATGAAATGAGCTTTCTGTCCAAACCGGTCCCCACTGAGAATAGGCCCACAGCACAGAACGGCCCTTAATTGGGCAATAAACAGCCAGTGTATTGAGAGAGGCAAAGGGATGGCCACTGTGGGAATGGGGCCTTACTCCAGGAGAAGGCATGCTCTGGGGTCAAGGATTAACATCCATTGGTGAGGCAGGGCACAGGGAGGTTTACTCTGCATTTCAGTGTGCTGCACCTGGGAGTCTGTGGGGAAGGGAGAGCGAGAGACGGAGACAGAGTGGGAGACTGCCACTCAGCCAATTTTGGATCCCACTTGCCACTTTCCCTTGGATCCCTGGGCTTTTAACTTTTCTGCCATGTGAGACTTTACCAAATGCCTTGCAAAAATCCATGTAGACAACATCAAAGGTGCAACATTCATCGACCCTCCTTGTTATCTCCGCAAAAAATTCATCAAGTTAGTCAGGCGCAACCTTCCACTAACAAATCCATGCTGACTGTCCTTGATTAATCCGTCCCTTTCTATATGACAATTTATCCTCTCCCTCAGATTTGTTTCCAATAATTTTCCCACCACTGAGGTTAGGCTGACTGGCCTGTAATTACTCGGTCTATCCCTTTCTCACTTTTTAAACAAAGGTACACGTTAGCAGTCCTCCAGTCCTCCAACACTACACCTGTAGCCAGGGATGATTGGAAAATGATGGTCAGAACCTCCGCTATTTCCTCCCTTGCTTCTCTTAAAAGCTTGGGATATATTTCAACTGGGCCTGGAGATTTATCCACTTTCCAAGAAGCTAAATCCCTTAATGCTTCCTCTCTCACTATGTTTATCACATCTAATATTTCATACTTCTCCTTAATTACAATGCTTGCATCGTGCCTCTGTTCTGTGAAGACAGATGCAAAGTATTCACTTACAACCATACCCACATCTTCCACCTCCACACACAGGTTACCTTTTTGGTCTCCAATCGGCCCAACTCTTTCCTTAGTTATCCTCTTGCTCTTTATGTATTTACAAAGCATCTTTGGGTTTTCCTTGATTTTACTTGCCAATATTTTTTCATGCCCTTTCTTTGTATTCCTAGTTTCCTTTTTAATTTCACCCCTGCACTTCCTATATGCCTCTGGGCTTTCTGCAGTATTTAGCTCTGGGTATCTGACACAAGCTTCCCTTTTTTGCCTTATCCTACCCTGTATGCCCTTTGCCATCCAGGGGGCTCTAGATTTGGGAGTGCCACCCTTTTCCTTTGTGGGAACATACTTGCTCTGAACCCTAACTATCTCCCCCTTGAATACCTCCCACTGCTCTGACACTGATTTACCTTCAAGTAGCTGTTTCCAGCCCACTTTTGCTAAATCACCTCTCAGTTTAGTAAAATGGGCCTTTCTGCAATTGAGAACCTTTATTCCTGCTCTATCTTTGTCCTTTTACATAACTACGCTAAATTTAACTCAGGTGGGCATGAAAGCTCATATAATCATGATTGGAAGGACAAGGGGATTCTTTCCAGTGTCCTGGCCAATATTTATCCCACAACTAACATAGTTAAAACCGATGATCTGGTCATGATCTCATTGCAGTCTGGAGCTTCGTAGAATCAGAGAAATTTACAGCATGAAAGGAGGCCATTCGTCCCATCGTGTCCACGCCGGCGGACAAAGATCTATCCAGCCTAATCCCACTTTCCAGCTCTGGGTCCGTAGCCCTGTGGGTTACGGCATTTCAAGTGTACATCCAAGTACTTCTTAAATGTGCTAAGGGTTTCTGCCTCTACCACCCTTTTAGGCAGTGAGTTCCAGACCCCCACCACCCTCTGGGTGAAGACATTTCCCCTCAAATCCCCTCCAAACCTCCCACCAATTACTTTAAATCTATGCCCTGGTTGTTGACCAGTCTGCTGAGGAAAATAGGTCCATCCAATCCACTCTATCTAGGCCCTTTATAATTTTATACACCTCAATTAAATCTCCCCTCAGCCTCCTCTGTGCCAAAGAAAACAAACCCAGCCTATCCAATCTTTCCTCATAGCTAAAATTTTCCAGTCTTCGCAACATCCTCGTAAACCTTCCTGTGTGCAATTGGTTGTAAAGCACCTTGGGATGTCCTGAGGTTGTGAAAGGCGCTATATAAATTCAAGGCTTTCTTTCATTGAAGTGAGAGGTCCCTGATCCTGACCCTCGCCCATTGTCCACGCACTCTGACCTTCCAGGAGGTCACGGGATCATTGGGAGCAGTGACCCTGCCTGACCCCGGTACACTGAGGCTAATTGTAGCCTCACCCTTGACCTCACCCCCGTGCTGAGCAGCAAGCTTTTAAATGCAATCTAGAAGCTTCTACACCGACACCCAACATGAAGCCTTGCTGAAGTGTGTTTATACAAGTGTGCCGCAATGTTCCCGGATAAAGTTCTCCCGATCTGTGTGTGATCTGAGCTTTCTCTCTCGAGGCCGAAGGAGGAAAGCAGGGAGGATATGTGGGGGAGAAACCTGGGCTGGTCGGCAATAGATGGCCATTTTAAGGGGTGAAGACTGGAACACATGTCACAATGGCCCGCTCTGATGTCACAACAAAATGCTCTGATGTCACAACCACTTCCTCATGACGTCATTAAACAGTTTCAATCCCCGACACATGAAAATCCCAATTTGGGTCAATGCTGTTGGAAATGTCTGTGGGACACTCCCATTTCTACACCTTTTGCCACAAGGACTTTGAGAGTCTGTGGTGTGGAGGGTTGTCTATTAGGAAGAAACAGCTGCTCAATCCAACATGGCTGCCCAGGGATGTGAATGTTGCCTTGTCCGTCTCGCCTGTATCTCAGGTCTGGGCATTCATCCCCAACACTCACCTTAAACTGATACACACAGCGGGCAGGACTTATATGGGCACATGACCCCCGCGGGACACATCACCACTGAGGGCACATGTCCCCTGGCCTCACAATGGAAACCATGGCAACACAGAAACCGCAGGGGTGGACCAATCACAGCAAAGTGCTACGACTGTGCATTTGTGCCTGAGAGAGCAACGAGGAGAGAGCTTCGATCTATTTAACCCTTCGATCCCTGGCTGCTGTCTGAACACTAAGCCCGAGTTGGCAGAGGCAGTGACTACATTATTCCTGTGTTATTCTGCGCCCTGCTCATTCATCTCAACCCCTGTGTTAATGTTTCTCTGCTCAATGGTACTGCTCCCCACAGCAAATCCAACCAGAGAGATTTCTCAGCTGGGTGTGAAACATGGAGAAGCAGAGATGGGCATGGACTGTGTGGGGCACTAAAGGACCCACTGGCTCCGACCAATAATAAAACAGTCGGTAAGGACACGGTGAAAAGTGGGGGATGGGACCAGATGATGGACCTGGGCAAGTCCGACAAGGAGGCTGTCCTGCCGGTCAGAGCAATGGTGAAATACACTGGCCTCAGCCTGCCGGGCATTGTGGAAGGGCAGGCAGCTCCGATCCTTACCGTCCCAGACTGTCAGCCAATCACTGTGGCTTCCTCCTTCGGAGAGCTGTTCAAATCTCCACGGGTTTCACAACTGCAGCTCACAGACACGCTGGTGAGCAGATTGTTGGGGTGTTTGCTCTACACGTGTCCAGTTTCTGTGTGTCATGGGCCTGGGCAACATTACAATTGGAGCCCATTACTGGTCTCATAAAGTGACGGTCACGTTGATTAGTCTGAGCTTTCGACCACACATCCGCAGCATAACTAAGACCATCTATTTCCATCTCCACAACATCACGTGTCCCCGCATTTGCCTCAGCTCATCCGCTGCTGAAACCCTCATCCATGCTTTGTTACCTCTAGATTCGACTATTCCAATGCAATCCTGGCTGGTCTCCCACATTCTACTCTACGTAAACTAGAGGTGATCCAAAACTCAGCTGCCTGTGTCCTAACTCGCACCAAGTCCTGTTCACCCATCACCCCTGTGCTCGCTGACCTACATTGGCTCCCGGTTAAGCAACGCCTTTGATTTCAAAATTCTCATCCTTATTTTCAAATCCCTCCATGGCCTCACCCCTCCCTATCTCTGTAATCTCCTCCAGCCCCACAACCAACCAAGATGTCTGCCTCCTCTAATTCTGCCCTCCTGAGCATCCCTGATTATAATCGCTCAACCATTGGTGG
Source organism: Pristiophorus japonicus (assembly GCF_044704955.1). Lineage (NCBI taxonomy): Eukaryota > Metazoa > Chordata > Chondrichthyes > Pristiophoridae > Pristiophorus > Pristiophorus japonicus. The sequence goes on from NW_027251843.1 coordinate 868,203, forward strand.
CCGTGCCTTCTGTTGCTTGAGCCCCAAGCTCTGGAACTCCCTCCCTAAACCTCTCTGCCTCTCTACCTCTCTTTCCTCCTTCAAGACGCCCCTTACAACCGACCTGTTTGACCAGCACTAATTTCTACTTATGCGGCTAGGTGTCAAATTTGTATCCCATAGTACTCCTGTGAAGCACCTTGGGATGTTTCACTCCATTAAAGGCGCTATATAAATACAAGTTGTTGTTGTTGTTTTTGTTGTTGTTGTGGGGGAACAAGGAGAACCAGAAGGAGGCGCTGTCGAGCCTCTGTAAGAACATAATCCAGTTGAGAGCAGACACCATCCAACTGTTTGCAGACAAATCCCATGCAACGATTCAACCGCTCTGAGATGCCGTGAGATAAAGTGAGGACTGAAGCGCTCAGTGTGCTGGGAAACTTGGCCAAGGGGGGAATCGGAGGGTCCAGGTGTTGCTGCAGGTCACCAGGTCCAGTCGGTCAACACTGCGATCGGTATTCCCATATATTGGATCTGCCGAGACTTCCTCAGTAACTGAGAATAATCCAGGGGAACCCAACAGGGGCTACATGGACTTCATCAGAGACCGTTGCCAACAATTGCTGTGTTACTAGGACTGAAATTTCCCAATGCACACACGCACACCCTCCGACAGTGCGGCACGCCCTCAGTACCACCCCTCCGACAGTGCGGCACTCCCTCAGTACTGCCCCTCTGACAGTGCGGCACTCCCTCAGTACTGCCCCTCTGACAGTGCAGCACTCCCTCAGGACTGCACAGTGGTATATGTCTTTATTTTACGCTCAGGTCCCTGGAGTGGGGCTTGAACCCACGATACAACATTGCATCACTGGATGCCGCACAGTCTGAGCTGTGAGTCATATCCCGACCTCAGTTGGAACAGCTAACTTAGAACAAACAACAACAGCAATTTTTATACAGCACCTTTAACACAGGAAAACTCCCCGAGCACTTCACAGGAGCGTTATAGAATAAAGATTGACAGCGAGCCACGTAAGGAGACATTGAAAATTGCAGCTCAGTCAAATTGTGAGGGAAATTGTCAGTGCTGTCTTCATACCAAAAGGGGGCGATGTTGATTCTGAAAAGACCAAATTTATGGACAATTTCTGTGTCACTCAATTGATTGGTTTGTAAAACCTGTTTGTACAAAACCTCCAGTCAGGTTTGCAGAATAATTTCCAGTTCCCCACGTGTCATTTGATGATGGATTTCAGCGTGTATCTCCTTGTCCGCTCGTGAGGCGGTGTCTCAGACCGATTGGCAGGTCAGTAGCCACTCCGCACTGCAGCGAGCATCGGCAGGCCATTCCACTGTGGGAGGCCTCACCGCGGAGCTCGGTGCACGGGGTATATCTACACAGAGACGCTCTGCCACCAGGTTCAGCAGCAACAACCTGATTTGCTGTACAACTGGAGCATTAGAACAACATCCCGAGGCAGCTGACAGAGGCGTAATCTGGTCAAAGCGGTGCTGAGCCAAAGGGGGAGGGGCTGGGAGGGAGAGTCACAGATTGGGTTTGAAGGGAGATCTTAAAAGAGGAGAGGGGTGGAGTGGCAGAGAGGTTTAGGGAGCAGGGAGTTAGGGCCCAGGCAGCTGAAGGCACGGCCCCCAATGGAGGGGAAGGGAAGGGGGGATGGATAAGAAGCCTGAGCCAGATACAGCGGCCCCTGAACACAACAACAACTTGCATTTATATAGCGAGTGTTGTGACAAAGACAGACAGTGAGAATATAACCCTGATAATGTAACACAGTATTTGCAGCACTTGACACTGTGGGGAAAGCTTGTAATTTTAAATCCATGAGGTGTACATAAGCGAGAGCAGGACCTGTTTGTGGCCGGTGCGGAGATCACCACTTACAGAAGGTAGTTACTGCAGGGAATTCAGGGCCACAGTGACCTCCTGGACTAGTTTCCATCGCCTGGTGGCGGGGGCGGGGGTCGGAGAGGAGTTTCCCAGATTTATTTCCCCCAATGGGTTTTTTCCCTGGTTTTTCGCCTCTCCCAGGAGATCAGGTAGTTTTGGGTGGGGTGGAGAGTCTATACTGTGATACTCAAGGTATCACAATTGTGTGGGACGGGCTGGATGGACCACAGGGTCTTTACCTGTCCATCACTGTCCGCGGGTTTGGGTTTCAAAGATGTTGAGCTGAATTGGTAAGAAAGACTTGCATTTAAATAGCGCCTTTCACCACCTCAGGACGTCCCAAAGCGCTTTACAGCCAATGAAGTATTTTTGAAGTGTAGTCACTGCGGTAATGGAGGAGACACGACAGACAGTTTGTGCATAGCAAGCTCCCACATGTGACTATGACCAGATAATGGGCCCAAATTGCATATTGCCCCGGATGGTGCAGTAACTTTTCCCACGCCGAAGTCCTGCCCCGGAAGCGAAATTGAGGTCACGGCCCCTGACAGGAAGTGGAGCGCAATGTGGTGCACTGCACTTCCCCTGGGAGTGGGCTCGAGGGGGCGAGTGTTGGGCTGCACCATCGCAGCACCGACCCCGCCACATTGGCACAGAAAGGCCCGACCGGTAATTCGGCAAAATCAAATGGCGACGCGCACATCGCAGTAAGCTTCACCTCGCCAGCGAAGTGCGGACCGGTTCGTGACCCTCAGGACTGGCACAGACACGGCTCATGGGACGTTCTCCGTTGCGTGTTTCTGCAAAATCCCACGGGAGCTGGTAGCTGTCCCCACCTCCCCGGGGAAAACACTGTCACATCTCCTTAGTGGCCCCTGGAGGCACTAATGGTAGGTGCACAGCGGGGCAATTTCATCCCCAGTCTGATTTTGTGATGTTGATTGAGGGATAAATATTGGCCAGGACACCAGGCAGAACTCCCCGACTCTTCTTCAAAGTAGTGGCATGGGATCATTAACACCCACCTGAGAGGACAGGCGAGGCCTCGGTTTAATCTCTCACCTGAAAGACAGCTCCTCCAACAGTGCGTCACTACCTCAGTACTGCACTGGGACTGTCAGTCTAGATTTCTGAGCTTAGTCTCTGGAGTGGGACTTGAACCTACAACTTTTGGACTCAGAGGTGAGTGTGCTGCCCATTGAGCCACAGCTGACTGAGCTGAAAACTTAAGACCATTAATGGCCCATCGATGATGTTCGCCCTCAGTGGGGTGAACGAATCCACAAATTATGGCCTAACTGATGTAGGACAGGCTATTATTTGTTTTTTTAATAGTTTTAAGTTTATTTCTGCTCAGTCATTTCTCAGTCTATTAAATAGAGGCATGGCAGGGCAGTTCTGTCCCGTGGAGAGCACATCCTGTGCCATGTGGGAAGTCCTGGATGCTTCTCGTGGCCTGGACGACCACATGTGCAGGAAGTGTCACCAGTTACAGCAACTCGAGGTCCGCGTGTTGGAGATTGAGTGGTGGCTGGATTCACTGCGGTGCATCCGCGAGGCTGAGAACTTTATGTATAGCACGTTTCTAGAGATGGCCACCACGCAGCTTAAGAGTGTGCAGGCAGAGAGGGAATGGGTGACCACCAGACAGAAGAGGAGGTCCAGGCAGGTAGTGCAGGAGTCCCCCGAGTCCATCTCGCTCTCCAACCAATATTGTGTTCTGAGTACTGATGGGGGCGATGGTTCCTCTAGGAAGTGCAGCCAGAGCCAAGTCCACGGCACCACGGGTGGCTCAGCTGCACAGGGGGGAGGAAGAAGAGTGGAAGAGCAATAGTGGTAGGGGATTCGATAGTTAGGGGAACAGACAGGCATTTCTGCGGCCGCAGACGTGACTCCAGGATGGTATGTTGCCTGCCTGGTGCCAGGGTCAAGGATGTCACTGAGTGGCTGCAGTACATTCTGAGGGGGGAGGGTGAACAGCCAGAGGTTGTGGTCCACATCTGTACCAACGACACAGGTAGAAAGAGGGATGAGATCCTACAGGGGGAGAGTGGGGAGCAAGGAGAGAGATAAAAAAGCAAGACATCAAAAGGTAGGAATCTCCGTATTACTGCCAGTGCCACGTGCTAGTTGTTATATATGTGGACTTGTATTTACTATGGACAGCCACCAAAGGGCTCATCCCCTGGAGTCCCAAGGAATCCCATAATCCCTTGGGAGTACAGGTATTTAAGGAGGCTTCACAGGATGCGGGGGCACTCTGCAGGCCTGCAAAAAAGACTAACGTCACACTTTATTTTGAGTTCACAATTGTGACTACAGAAATAGGAGGGTAGAGCAGATGACTACATGGCTAGAGAGATGTTGCAGGAGGGAGGGCTTTAGTTTCCTGAGGCATTGGGACCATTTCTGGGGCAGGTGGGACCTGTACAAGCCGGATGGGTTGCACCTCAACAGAGCCGGGACGAATATCGTTGTGGGGGGATTTGCTATTGCCTTTGGGGAGGGTTTAAACTTGCTTGCCAGGGGATGGGAACCTGAGAATGGATTCAGTGGGAAGAGAAGCAAAGCTGGAATTGGAAAGCAGAAAAATAGAAAGTGATTTTGGAAGACAGAGGAAACAAAGCCTAGAAAATAGACAACAAGGCAGTTTGGCAGTGCTAAATGGTATATACTTCAATGCATGGAGTATAGGGAATAAGGCAGATGAGCTGAGAGCACAGATAGACACTTGGGGGTACGATATTATAGCTATTACTGAGACATGGCTGAAAGAAGGGCAGGTATGGCAGCTCAACATTCCTGGTTACAGGATTTCAGACGGGATAGAGAGGGGGATAAAAAAGGAGGGGGTCGCAGTTGTGAAACAATTGAAAGAAACAATTACAGCTGTGAGGAGGGATGATATGTCGGAAGGATCATCAAATGAGGCCATATAGGTCGAATTGAAGAACGAAAAAGGGGTAATCACACTGCTGGGAGTGTACTATAGACCCCCAAACAGTCAGAGGGAGAGAGAAGAGCAAATATGTGGGCCCATTTCTGACAAGTGCAAAAACTATAGGGCAGTTATAGCAGGGGATTTCAACTACCCTAATGTTAACTGGGATAAAATTAGTGTGAAAGGTATACAGGGTGCGGAATTCCTAAAATGCCTTCAGGAGAACTTTTTTAGCCAGTTTGTAACAAGCCCAACAAGGGAGGGGATGGTTCTGGACTTGGTTTGGGGGGATGAAGAGGGGCAGATGGAAGGGGTATCAGTGGGAGAGCATTTTGGTGCCAGTGATCATAATTCAGTTAGATTGAGGGTAGTTATGGAAAAGGACAAAGATAGAGACCAGGAATAAAAGTTCTCAGTTGGGGAAAAGCCAATTTTGCTGAGCTGAGATGAGATTTGGCCAAAGTGGACTGGAAACGGCTACTTGAAGGTAAATCAGTGTCAGAGCAGTGGGAGGCATTCAAGGAGGAAATCCTGTGGTTTCAGAGTAAGTCTGTTCCCTTAAAGAAAAAGGGTGGGGCTAACAAATCTAGAGGCCTCTGGATGTCAAGGGAAATACAGTGTAGGATAAAGTAAAAAAGGGAGGCTTATGACAGATATCGAGGGCTCAATACTGCAGGAACTTTAGAGGAGTATAGAAAGTGCAGGGGTGCAATTAAAAAGGAAATTAGGAAAGCAAAGAGAGAGCATGAAAACATTTTGGCAAGTAAAATCAAGGAAAACCCAAAGATGTTTTATAAATACATTACGAGCAGGAGGATAATTAAAGAAAGAGTTGGGCCTATTAGAGACCATAAAGATAATCTGTGTGTGGAGGCGTAAAACGTGGGTCTGGTTCTTAATGAACACTTTGCGTCTGTTTTCACAAAAGAGAGGGGCGATGCAGACATTGCAATCAGGGAGGAGGAGTGGGAAATATGAGATGAAAGAAACATAGTGAGAGAGGAATATTAAGGAGCTTAGCAGCTTTGAGAGTGGATAAATCCCCTGGCCCGGATGAAATGTATCCCAGGCTATTAAGAGAATCAAAAGAGGAAATAGCAGAGGCTTTGACCATCATTTTCCAATCCTCTCTGGCTACAGGTGTGGTGCAGGAGGACTGGAGGACTGCTAACATTGTATCTTTGTTTAAAAAGGGAGAAAGGGATAGACCGAGTAATTACAGGCCAGTCAGCCTAACCTCAGTGGTGGGAAAATTATTGGAAAAAACTCCTGAGAGACAGGTTAAATCTTCATTAAGATAGAGGGATTAATCAAGGACAGTCAGGATGGATTTGTTCAGGGAAGATCGTGTCTGACGAACTTAATTGAATTCACCGAAGAAGTAATAAGGAGGGTCGATGAGGGCAGTGCATTTGATGTAGTGTATATGGATTTTAGCAAGACTTTTGATAAGGTGCCACATTGCAGACTGGTCACGAAGGTAAAAGCCCATGAGATCCAGGGCAAAGTTGCAAGTGGGATCCAAAATTGGCTCAGAGGCAGGAAGCAAAGGGTAATGGTTGATGGGTGTTTTTGTGACTGGAAGGCTGTTTCCAGTGGGGTTCTGCAGAGGTCAGTACTAGGTCCCTAACTTTTTGTGGTATATATCAATGATTTGGACTTGAATGTAGGATTCAGAAGTTTGAAGATGACACTAAAATCGGTCGTGTGGTTGATAATGAAGAAAAGAGCTGCAGATTGCAGAAAGATATCAATGAAATGGTTAGGTGGGCAGAACAGTGGCAAATGGAATTTAATCCGGAGAAGTGTGAGGTCATGCATTTGGGGAGGTCTATCAAGGCAAGGGAATATACATTAAATGGTAGGACACTGAAAGGTGTAGAGGAACAAAGGGACCTTGGTTTGCATGTCCACAGATCCCTGAAGGTAGCAGGCCAGGTAGGTGGGTTTTTGCGACAATCCGGCAGTTTCATGGTCACCATTACTGACACTCGCTTTTTATTCCAAATCAACTGAATTTAAATTCCCCAGCTGCCGTGCTGGGATTTGAACTCGTGTCTCTGGATCATTAGTCCAGGCCATAGTAGTCCACAGCTCTTTCAAAGAGCCAGCACAGGTTTGATGGGCCGAATGGCCTCCCTCTGTGCTGTGAGATGCTGTGATAAAGGAGCGGGGCTCCAGCAAGCGGAGGCAATGTGGGTTCAAGGGTTGAAAGCAGGGGTTTGGGTGGAGCACAGATAGATGTACCACAAGGGGGCGCTGCAGCATCAATTGATCCAATTATTGGCAGTGGGGAAACCGGGAACGGAAATAGTTTCAATAAAATGTATGCTGCGTCTTTTAAAGTGGTCAACACCACCAGCACGATCATAGAATCACAGAAAATTACAGGACGGAAGGAGGCCATTTCGGCCCATCATGTCCGCGCCGGTCAACAAAGAGCTACCCAGCCTAATCCCACTTTCCAGCTCTGGGTCCGAAGCCCTGTGGGTTACGGCACTTTAAGTGCACATCCAAGTACTTTTTAAATGTGGTGAGAGTTTTTGCCTCTACCACCCTTTCAGGCAGTGAGTTCCAGACCCCCACCACCCTCTGGGTGAAGAATTGTTTCCTCATCTCCCCTCTAAACCTTCCACCAATTACTTTAAATCTATGCCCCCTGGTTGTTGACCCCTCTGCTAAGGGAAATGGGTCCATTCTATCCACTCTATCTAGGCCCCTCATCATTTTACACACCTCAATAAGGTCTCCCCTCAGCCTCCTCTGTTCCAAAGAAAACACCCCCAGCAGATCCAATCTTTCCCCAGAGCTAAAATTCTCCAGTTCTGGCAACATCCTCGTGAATCTCCTCTGTAATCACATCTTTCCTGTAATGTGGTGACCAGGACTGCACGCAGTACTCTAGCTGTGGCCTAACTAGTGTTTTATACAGTTCAAGCATAACCTCCCTGCTCTTGTATTCAATGCCTCAGCTAATAAAGGCAAGTATTCCGTATGCCTTTTTAACCATCTTATCGACCTGGCCTGCTACCTTCAGGGATCTGTGGACATGCACTCCAAGGTCCCTCCGTTCCTCCACCCCTGTCAGTACCATCCCATTTATTGTGTATTCCCTTGCCTTGTTGCCCCGCCCCAAATGCATTCGAACAAGGCTGCAGTTAGAGCAGCCTTTCCATCCTCTGACAGCGCTCACTGAGTCTGACTCATGGCATCGATCAGCTGGACATTGATCTTGAAACACCAGCACCCTGGTGAGGGAATCAAGGCTCTGATGCGACTGATAAAAGTCAAGATGAGGTTGCGGAGAGGTACACAGCTGCTGCTGGACACAATGAACAGGAGGAGGCCATTCAGCCCCTTGAGCCTGTTCCCCCATTCAATCAGATCATTGCTCATCTGTATCTGAACTCCATCTACCCGCCTGGTTCCGCAAGTTCCAAGGCCTATACTCTCTAGAGTTTCGAAGAATGAGAAGGGATCCCATTGAAACATATACAATTCTGACAGGGCTTTACAGGGAGGATGTTTCGTCTGGCTAGGGAGTCTAGAACCAGGGGTCACAGTCTCCAAATAAGAGGTCAGCCATTTAGAACTGAGATGAGGATAAACATCTTCACTCAGAGGGTGGTGATAATGTGTTCTTCTGTCATGTTGCTTGACGGATAAATATTGACCAGGACACCAGGGGGAACTCCCCTGCTCTTCTTCGAAATCGTGCGCTGGGATCTTTTACATTCACCTGAGAGGGCAGACTGGGCCTCGGTTTAACGTCTCATCCAAAAGACGGCCCCTCCAACAGTGCAGCTCTCCCTCAGCACTGCACTGCAGTGTCAGCCTAGATTTTTGTGCTCAAGTCCCTGGAGTGGGACTTGAACCCACAACCTTCTGACTCAGAGGCGAGAGTGCAACACACTGAGCCACGGCTGATACTCAAAATCATATTGTATAAACATCTGCAGTGCATGGTTGGCACACATTCAGCACTGAAATGGTTAACAGTAAGAGTCGGTAAAGACTGAGTGTCCCGTTAAGACGCTGTTCACTGGCAGGAAGCTCGAACTGTTGATGGGTGGATACAGGGGAAACAGGCTCAGCAGTGAGAAAGCTCAGATCACACACAGATCGGGAGAACTTTATCCGGGAACATTGCGACACACTTGTATAAACACACTTCAGCAAGGCTTCATGTTGGGTGACGGTGTAGAAGCTTCTAGATTGTATTTAAAAGCTTGCTGCCCAGCACCGGGGTGAGGTCAAGGGTGAGGCAACAATTAGCCTCAAAATACCGAGGTCAGACAGGGTCACTGCTCCCAATGATCCCGTGACCTCCTGGAAGGTCAGAGTGCGCGGACAATGGGTGAGGGTCAGGATCAGGGCCCTCCCACTTCAATGAAAGAAAGCCTTGAATTTGTATAGCGCCTTTCACCACCTCAGGACATCCCAAGGTGCTTTACAACCAATTGCACATCGGCAGATTTACGAGGATGTTGCCTGGACTGGAAAATTTTAGCCATGAGGAAAGATTGGATAGGCTGGGGGTGTTTTCCGTGGAACAGAGGAGGCTGAGGGGAGACCTTATTGAGGTGTATAAACTTATGAGGGGCTGAAATAGAGTGGATAGGAAGTATCTATTTCCCTTAGCAGAGGGGTCAACAACCAGGGGGCATAGATTTAAAGTAATTGGTCGGAGGTTTCGAGGGTGTGTGAGGGGAAGGGAGCAGGGAGCAAGCTATCTTAGATCTGGTCCTGTGTAATGAGACAGGAATAATAAACGATCTCCAAGTAAAAGATCCTCTCGAAATGAGTGATCATAGTATGGTTGATTTTGTAATACAGATTGAGGGTGAGGAAGTAGTGTCTCAAACGAGCGTACTATGCTTCAACAAAGGGGACTACAGTGGGATGAGGGCAGAGTTGGCTAAAGTAGACTGGAAATACAGACTAAACGGTGGCACAATTGAGGAACAGTGGAGGACTGGACGGAGCTCTTTCATAGTGCTCAACAAAAATATATTCCAGTGAAAAGAAGGGCGGGAAGAGAAGGGATAACCAGCCGTGGATAACCAAGGAATAAAGGAGAGTATCAAATTAAAAACCAATGGGTATAAGATGGCCAAGGTTAGTGGGAAACTAGAAGATTGGGAACATTTTAAACGACAGCAAAGAATGACTAAGAAAGCAATAAAGAAAGGAAAGATAGATTACGAAAGTAAACGTGCGCAAAACATAAAAACAGATAGTAAAAAATTTTACCGATATATAAAACGAAAAGGAGTGACTAAAGTAAATGTTGGTCCCTTAGAAGATGAGAAGGGGGATTTAATAATGGGAAATGTGGAAATGGCTGAGACCTTAAACAATTATTTTGCTTCGGTCTTCACAGTGGAAGACACAAAAACCATGCCAAAATTTGCTGGTCATGGGAATGTGGGAACGGAGGACCTTGAGACAATCACTATCACTAGAGGGGTAGTGCTAGACAGGCTAATGGGACTCAAGGTAGACAAGTCCCCTGGTCCTGATGAAATGCATCCCAGGGTATTAAAAGAGATGCGGAAGTTATAGCAGATGCATTCGTTATACTCTACCAAAATTCTCTGGACTCTGGGGAGGTACCAGCGGATTGGAAAGCAGCTAATGTGACGCCTCTGTTTTAAAAAGGGGGCAGACAAAATGCAGGTAACTATAGGCCGGTTAGTTTAACATCTGTAGTGGGAAAATGCTTGAAGCTATCATTAAGGAAGAAATAGCGGGTCATCTACATAGGAATAGTGCAATCAAGCAGACGCAACATGGATTCATGAAGGGGAAATCATGTTTAACTAATTTACTGGAATTCTTTGAGGATATAACGAGCATGGTGGATAGAGGTGTACCGATGGATGTGGTGTATTTAGATTTCCAAAAGGCATTCAATAAGGTGCCACACAAAAGGTTACTGCAGAAGATAAAGGTACGCGGGGTCAGAGGAAATGTATTAGCATGAATAGAGAATTGGCTGGCTAACAGAAAGCAGAGATTCGGGATAAATGGATTCTTTTTGGGTTGGAATCAGTGGTTAGTGGTGTGCCACAGGGATCGGTGCTGGGACCACAACTGTTTACAATGTACATAGATGACCTGGAAGAGGGGACAGAGTGTAACGTAACAAAATTTGCAGATGACACAAAGATTAGTGGGAAAGCGGGTTGTGTAGAGGACACAGAGAGGCTGCAAAGAGATTTAGATAGATTAAGCGAATGGGCTAAGGTTTGGCAGATGGAATACAATGTCAGAAAATATGATGTCATCACCTTGGAAAAAAAAAACACTAAAAGGAAATATTATTTGAATGGGGAGAAATTACAACATGCTGCGGTGCAGAGGGACCTGGGGGTCCTTGTACATGAATCCCAAAAAGTTAGTTTGCAGGTGCAGCAGGTAATCAGGAAGGCGAATGGAATGTTGGCCTTCATTGCGAGAGGGATGGAGTACAAAAGCAGGGAGGTCCTGCTGCAAATGTACAGGGTATTGGTGAGGCCGCATCTGGAGTACTGCGTGCAGTTTTGGTCACCTTATTTAAGGAAGTATAGAAACATAGAAACATAGAAAATAGGTGCAGGAGCAGGCCATTCAGCCCTTCTAGCCTGCACCGCCATTCAATGAGTTCATGGCTGAACATGAAACTTCAGTACCCCCTTCCTGTTTTCTCGCCATAACCCTTGATCCCCCGAGTAGTAAGGACTTGATCTAACTCCCTTTTGAATATATTTAATGAATTGGCCTCAACTACTTTCTGTGGTAGAGAATTCCACAGGTTCACCACTCTCTAGGTGAAAAAGTTTCTCCTCATCTTGGTCCTAAATGGCTTACCCCTTATCCTCAGACTGTGACCCCTGGTTCTGGACTTCCCCAACATTGGGAACATTCTTCCTGCATCTAACCTGTCTAAACCCGTCAGAATTTTAAACGTTTCCATGAGGTCCCCTCTCATTCTTCTGAACTCCAGTGAATACAAGCCCAGTTGATCTAGTCTTTCTTGATAGGTCAGTCCCACCATCCCAGGAATCAGTCTGGTGAATCTTCGCTGCACTCCCTCAATAGCAAGAATGTCCTTCCTCAAGTTAGGAGACCGAAACTGTACACAATACTCCAGGTGTGGCCTCACCAAGGCCCTGTACAACTGTAGCAACACCTCCCTGCCCCTGTACTCAAATCCCCTCGCTATGAAGGCCAACATGCCATTTGCTTTCTGAACCGCCTGCTGTACCTACATGCCAACCTTCAATGACTGATGTACCATGACACCCAGGTCTCGTTGCACCTTCCCTTTTCCTAATATGTCACCGTTCAGATAATAGTCTGTCTCTCTGTTTTTACCACCAAAGTGGATAACCTCACATTTATCCACATTATACTTCATCTGCCATGCATTTGCCCACTCACCTAACCTATCCAAGTCACTCCGCAGCCTAATAGCATCCTCCTCGCAGCTCACACTGCCACCCAACTTAGTGTCATCCGCAAATTTGGAGATACTGCATTTAATCCCCTCGTCTAAATCATTAATGTACAATGTAAACAGCTGGGGCCCCAGCACAGAACCTTGCGGCACCCCACTAGTCACTGCCTGCCATTCTGAAAAGTACCTGTTTACTCCTACTCTTTGCTTCCTGTCTGACAACCAGTTCTCAATCCACGTCAGCACACTACGCCCAATCCCATGTGCTTTAACTTTGCACATTAATCTCTTGTGTGGGACCTTGTCGAAAGCCTTCTGAAAGTCCAAATATACCACATCAACTGGTTCTCCTTTGTCCACTTTACTGGAAACATCCTCAAAAAATTCCAGAAGATTTGTCAAGCATGATTACCCTTTCACAAATCCATGCTGACTTGGACCTATCATGTCACCATTTTCCAAATGCGCTGCTATGACATCCTTAATAATTGATTCCATCATTTTACCCACGACTGAGGTCAGGCTGACCGGTCTATAATTCCCTGTTTTCTCTCTCCCTCCTTTTTTAAAAAGTATATACTAGCTTTGGAGGGGGTACAGAGACGATTCACTCAGCTGATTCCAGAGATGAGGGGGTTACCTTATGATGATAGACTGAGTAGACTGGGTCTTTACTCGTTGGAGTTCAGAAGGATGAGGGGTGATATTGTAGAAACATTTAAAATAATGAAAGGGATAGACAAGATAGAGGCAGAGAGGTTGTTTCCACTGGTCGGGGAGACGAGAACTAGGGGGCACAGCCTCAAAATATGGGGGAGCCAATTTAAAACCAAGTTGAGAAGGAATTTCTTCTCCCAGAGGGTTGTGAATCTGTGGAATTCTCTGCCCAAGGAAACAGTTGAGGCGAGCTCATTGAATGTATTCAAATCACAGATAGATAGATTTTTAACCAATAAGGCAATTAAGGGTTCTGGGAAGCGGACGGGTAAGTGGAGCTGAGTCTACGGCCAGATCAGCCATGATCTTGTTGAATGGTGGAGCAGGCTCGAGGGGCTAGATGGCCTACTCCTGTTCCTAATTCTTATGTTGTTATGTTCCAATGAAATGCCTTGACCCAGAGGATGGTGGGGGTGGTTTAAGAAGTACTTGGATAGACACTTGAAGTGCCGTAACCTACAGGGCTACGGACCTAGAACTGGAAAGTGGGATTAGGCTGGATAGCTCTTTGACGGCCAGCGCGGACAAGATGGGCCGAATGGAGTCAGCCAGTGGCTCGGTTGGTAGCACCCTAGTCTCTGAGTCAGAATTTGAGGGTTCAAATCCCACTGCGGTGTCCTGGCCAATATTTATTCCTCAATCAACATGACAAAAACAGGTTATTTGGTCATCATCACATTGCAGTTTGTGGGAGCTTGCTGTGCACAAATTGGCTCCTGCATATCCGACATTACGACAGTGAGTACACTTCAAAAATTACTTCATTGGCTGTAAAGCATTTTGGGATGTCTGGCGGTTGTGAAAGTCGCTATATAAATGCTAGTCTTTCTTCCTTTTCTCAGAGACGAGCGTGCTAGTGACTGAGCCACGGCTGAAACCTCATGGTCGATTAGCCTGACACGCTCAGTATCTGGGCTCACACTGGGACAGTGAGCCCACTTGGGAGCTCAGTCTCTCGGCTCACACTGGGACAGTGAGCCCACTTGGGGAGGGGAGCTGTGCCCCAGCCAGAGGTAGTGCCTTCAGTAGTGAGATGGGGAAAAGATGACGGGCAGCCTGTGGTGTAGAGGGGAGACATTTCACCGGCCGAGGGCAGGTGCTGAGCCCGTTTACCTGTAAGAATGTGGTAAGTGGATGGGGAAAGTGGGTCGGGCACTGAGGTAACGTCCTGTGTTGCTGGTGGAACTCCTGCTGTCTGCTCCGTCACGTGTGACAAACACGCTGACACATCAGACGGACATCTGGGATAGGGGATTGTCCTTTGGAGAGATTGAGTAGACTAGACCTATACTCTCTAGTGTTTCGAAGAATGAGAGGGGATCTCATTGAAACATACAGAATTCTGACAGGGCTTGACAGGGTAGATGCAGGGAGGATGTTTCCTCTGGCTGGGGAGTCTAGAACCAGGGGTCACAGTCTCAGAATAAGGGGTCCTCCATTTAGGACTGAGATGAGGAGAAACCTCTTCACTCAGAAAATGTAGTGAATCGTTGGAATTCCTTACCCCGGAGGGCTGTGGAGGCTCAGTCGTTGAGTATATTTAAGACGGAGATCGATAGATTTTTGGATATTAAGGGAATCGAGGGATATGGGGACAGTGCAGGAAAGTGGAGTTGTGATAAATGATCAGCCATGATCTCATTGAATGGTGGAGCAGGCTCGAGGGGCTGAATGGGCTACTCCAGTTTGGGAGGGACGGGGGGATGGGGGGGGGAGGAGGGGCATGTGAGGTAGGGGGGCACGGAGGTGGGGAGGGAGTGCAGGGTGATGGATGGGAGGGTTGGGATTGGGTGGAGGGAGAAGGAGGGATGGAGTGTGAGGAGGGCAGGAGTGAGGGAGGGGAGGGAGCGAGGCTTGGGAGCAGCTCGGGGGGGCGGGGGAAAGGGGAGGGTAGAGACCGTCATCAGCTTCCGGTTAAGCAATACCTCGATTTTTTAAATTCTCATCAATGTTTTCAAATCCCTCCATGGCCTCGCCCCTCCCTATCTCTGTAATCTCCTCCAGCCCCACAACCCCCCGAGATGTCTGTGCTCCTCCAATTCTTCCCTCCTGAGCATCCCTGATTATAATCGCTCAACCATTGGTGGCCGTGCCTTCTGTTGCCGAGACCCCAAGCTCTGGAACTCTCTCCCTAAACCTCTCCGCCTCTCTACCTCTCTTTCCTCCTTCAAGACGATCCTTAAAACATACCTCTTTGGCCACCTACACTAATTTCTTATGTGACTCGGTGTCAAATTTTGTATCTCATATTACTCCTGGGAAGTGCCTTGGGACGTTTCACTACGTTAAAGGTGCTATATAAATACAGGTTGTTGTTGTTGAATTGAGGCAAAATCTGGTATTCTGGATGTCGCCGCTCCTTTTAACGCCCTCTCCAAAGCACGCACAGCAAATGTAACGTCCCTATTTAAAAAAGGAGGCAGACAGAAAGCAGGAAACTATAGACCAGTTAGCCTAACATCTGTCGTTGGGAAAATGCTGGAGTCCATTATTAAGGAAGCAGTAGCTGGACATTTGGAAAAGCGTAGTTCAATCAAGCAGAGTCAGCATGGTTTTATGAAAGGGAAATCATGTTTGACAAATTTGCTGGAACTCTTTGAGGATGTAACGAGCAGGGTGGATAAAGGGGAACCAGTGGATGTGGTGTATTTGGATTTCCAGAAGGCATTCGATAAGGTGCCACATAAAAGACACAAGATAAAAGTTCACGGGGTTGGGGATAATATATTAGCATGGATAGAAGATTGGCTAACTAACAGAAAACAGAGAATCAGGATAAATGGGTCATTTTCCCTTTGGCAAACAATAACTAGTGAGGTGCCACAGGGATCGGTGCTGGGGCCTCAATTATTTCCAATCTCTATTAATGACGAAGGAACTGAGTGTAAAGTAGCAAAATTTGCTGGGAGGACAGACGCACCAACATTAGTGTCCTCGACCAGGCCAACATCCCCAGCATTGAAGCACTGACCATGCTTGATCAGCTCCATGGGCAGGCCACATTGTCCACATGCCAGATACAAGACACCCAAACATAGAAACATAGAAACTAGGTGCAGGAGTAGGCCATTCGGCCCTTCGAGCCTGCACCGTCATTCAATGAGTTCATGGCTGAACATGAAACTTCAGTACCCCCTTCCTGTTTTCTCGCCATAACCCTTGATCCCCCGAGTAGTAAGGACTTGATCTAACTCCCTTTTGAATATATTTAATGAATTGGCCTCAACTACTTTCTGTGGTAGAGAATTCCACAGGTTCACCACTCTCTAGGTGAAAAAGTTTCTCCTCATCTTGGTCCTAAATGGCTTACCCCTTATCCTCAGACTGTGACCCCTGGTTCTGGACTTCCCCAACATTGGGAACATTCTTCCTGCATCTAACCTGTCTAAACCCGTCAGAATTTTAAACGTTTCCATGAGGTCCCCTCTCATTCTTCTGAACTCCAGTGAATACAAGCCCAGTTGATCTAGTCTTTCTTGATAGGTCAGTCCCACCATCCCAGGAATCAGTCTGGTGAATCTTCGCTGCACTCCCTCAATAGCAAGAATGTCCTTCCTCAAGTTAGGAGACCGAAACTGTACACAATACTCCAGGTGTGGCCTCACCAAGGCCCTGTACAACTGTAGCAACACCTCCCTGCCCCTGTACTCAAATCCCCTCGCTATGAAGGCCAACATGCCATTTGCTTTCTGAACCG
Organism: Pristiophorus japonicus; assembly: GCF_044704955.1. Classification (NCBI taxonomy): domain Eukaryota; kingdom Metazoa; phylum Chordata; class Chondrichthyes; family Pristiophoridae; genus Pristiophorus; species Pristiophorus japonicus. The sequence goes on from NW_027251843.1 coordinate 884,890, forward strand.
CCTGCTGTACCTGCATGCCAACCTTCAATGACTGATGTACCATGACACCCAGGTCTCGTTGCACCTTCCCTTTTCCTAATATGTCACCGTTCAGATAATAGTCTGTCTCTCTGTTTTTACCACCAAAGTGGATAACCTCACATTTATCCACATTATACTTCATCTGCCATGCATTTGCCCACTCACCTAACCTATCCAAGTCACTCCGCAGCCTAATAGCATCCTCCTCGCAGCTCACACTGCCACCCAACTTAGTGTCATCCGCAAATTTGGAGATACTGCATTTAATCCCCTCGTCTAAATCATTAATGTACAATGTAAACAGCTGGGGCCCCAGCACAGAACCTTGCGGCACCCCACTAGTCACTGCCTGCCATTCTGAAAAGTACCTGTTTACTCCTACTCTTTGCTTCCTGTCTGACAACCAGTTCTCAATCCACGTCAGCACACTACGCCCAATCCCATGTGCTTTAACTTTGCACATTAATCTCTTGTGTGGGACCTTGTCGAAAGCCTTCTGAAAGTCCAAATATACCACATCAACTGGTTCTCCTTTGTCCACTTTACTGGAAACATCCTCAAAAAATTCCAGAAGATTTGTCAAGCATGATTACCCTTTCACAAATCCATGCTGACTTGGACCTATCATGTCACCATTTTCCAAATGCGCTGCTATGACATCCTTAATAATTGATTCCATCATTTTACCCACGACTGAGGTCAGGCTGACCGGTCTATAATTCCCTGTTTTCTCTCTCCCTCCTTTTTTAAAAAGTATATACTAGCTTTGGAGGGGGTACAGAGACGATTCACTCAGCTGATTCCAGAGATGAGGGGGTTACCTTATGATGATAGACTGAGTAGACTGGGTCTTTACTCGTTGGAGTTCAGAAGGATGAGGGGTGATATTGTAGAAACATTTAAAATAATGAAAGGGATAGACAAGATAGAGGCAGAGAGGTTGTTTCCACTGGTCGGGGAGACGAGAACTAGGGGGCACAGCCTCAAAATATGGGGGAGCCAATTTAAAACCAAGTTGAGAAGGAATTTCTTCTCCCAGAGGGTTGTGAATCTGTGGAATTCTCTGCCCAAGGAAACAGTTGAGGCGAGCTCATTGAATGTATTCAAATCACAGATAGATAGATTTTTAACCAATAAGGCAATTAAGGGTTCTGGGAAGCGGACGGGTAAGTGGAGCTGAGTCTACGGCCAGATCAGCCATGATCTTGTTGAATGGTGGAGCAGGCTCGAGGGGCTAGATGGCCTACTCCTGTTCCTAATTCTTATGTTGTTATGTTCCAATGAAATGCCTTGACCCAGAGGATGGTGGGGGTGGTTTAAGAAGTACTTGGATAGACACTTGAAGTGCCGTAACCTACAGGGCTACGGACCTAGAACTGGAAAGTGGGATTAGGCTGGATAGCTCTTTGACGGCCAGCGCGGACAAGATGGGCCGAATGGAGTCAGCCAGTGGCTCGGTTGGTAGCACCCTAGTCTCTGAGTCAGAATTTGAGGGTTCAAATCCCACTGCGGTGTCCTGGCCAATATTTATTCCTCAATCAACATGACAAAAACAGGTTATTTGGTCATCATCACATTGCAGTTTGTGGGAGCTTGCTGTGCACAAATTGGCTCCTGCATATCCGACATTACGACAGTGAGTACACTTCAAAAATTACTTCATTGGCTGTAAAGCATTTTGGGATGTCTGGCGGTTGTGAAAGTCGCTATATAAATGCTAGTCTTTCTTCCTTTTCTCAGAGACGAGCGTGCTAGTGACTGAGCCACGGCTGAAACCTCATGGTCGATTAGCCTGACACGCTCAGTATCTGGGCTCACACTGGGACAGTGAGCCCACTTGGGAGCTCAGTCTCTCGGCTCACACTGGGACAGTGAGCCCACTTGGGGAGGGGAGCTGTGCCCCAGCCAGAGGTAGTGCCTTCAGTAGTGAGATGGGGAAAAGATGACGGGCAGCCTGTGGTGTAGAGGGGAGACATTTCACCGGCCGAGGGCAGGTGCTGAGCCCGTTTACCTGTAAGAATGTGGTAAGTGGATGGGGAAAGTGGGTCGGGCACTGAGGTAACGTCCTGTGTTGCTGGTGGAACTCCTGCTGTCTGCTCCGTCACGTGTGACAAACACGCTGACACATCAGACGGACATCTGGGATAGGGGATTGTCCTTTGGAGAGATTGAGTAGACTAGACCTATACTCTCTAGTGTTTCGAAGAATGAGAGGGGATCTCATTGAAACATACAGAATTCTGACAGGGCTTGACAGGGTAGATGCAGGGAGGATGTTTCCTCTGGCTGGGGAGTCTAGAACCAGGGGTCACAGTCTCAGAATAAGGGGTCCTCCATTTAGGACTGAGATGAGGAGAAACCTCTTCACTCAGAAAATGTAGTGAATCGTTGGAATTCCTTACCCCGGAGGGCTGTGGAGGCTCAGTCGTTGAGTATATTTAAGACGGAGATCGATAGATTTTTGGATATTAAGGGAATCGAGGGATATGGGGACAGTGCAGGAAAGTGGAGTTGTGATAAATGATCAGCCATGATCTCATTGAATGGTGGAGCAGGCTCGAGGGGCTGAATGGGCTACTCCAGTTTGGGAGGGACGGGGGGATGGGGGGGGGAGGAGGGGCATGTGAGGTAGGGGGGCACGGAGGTGGGGAGGGAGTGCAGGGTGATGGATGGGAGGGTTGGGATTGGGTGGAGGGAGAAGGAGGGATGGAGTGTGAGGAGGGCAGGAGTGAGGGAGGGGAGGGAGCGAGGCTTGGGAGCAGCTCGGGGGGGCGGGGGAAAGGGGAGGGTAGAGACCGTCATCAGCTTCCGGTTAAGCAATACCTCGATTTTTTAAATTCTCATCAATGTTTTCAAATCCCTCCATGGCCTCGCCCCTCCCTATCTCTGTAATCTCCTCCAGCCCCACAACCCCCCGAGATGTCTGTGCTCCTCCAATTCTTCCCTCCTGAGCATCCCTGATTATAATCGCTCAACCATTGGTGGCCGTGCCTTCTGTTGCCGAGACCCCAAGCTCTGGAACTCTCTCCCTAAACCTCTCCGCCTCTCTACCTCTCTTTCCTCCTTCAAGACGATCCTTAAAACATACCTCTTTGGCCACCTACACTAATTTCTTATGTGACTCGGTGTCAAATTTTGTATCTCATATTACTCCTGGGAAGTGCCTTGGGACGTTTCACTACGTTAAAGGTGCTATATAAATACAGGTTGTTGTTGTTGAATTGAGGCAAAATCTGGTATTCTGGATGTCGCCGCTCCTTTTAACGCCCTCTCCAAAGCACGCACAGCAAATGTAACGTCCCTATTTAAAAAAGGAGGCAGACAGAAAGCAGGAAACTATAGACCAGTTAGCCTAACATCTGTCGTTGGGAAAATGCTGGAGTCCATTATTAAGGAAGCAGTAGCTGGACATTTGGAAAAGCGTAGTTCAATCAAGCAGAGTCAGCATGGTTTTATGAAAGGGAAATCATGTTTGACAAATTTGCTGGAACTCTTTGAGGATGTAACGAGCAGGGTGGATAAAGGGGAACCAGTGGATGTGGTGTATTTGGATTTCCAGAAGGCATTCGATAAGGTGCCACATAAAAGACACAAGATAAAAGTTCACGGGGTTGGGGATAATATATTAGCATGGATAGAAGATTGGCTAACTAACAGAAAACAGAGAATCAGGATAAATGGGTCATTTTCCCTTTGGCAAACAATAACTAGTGAGGTGCCACAGGGATCGGTGCTGGGGCCTCAATTATTTCCAATCTCTATTAATGACGAAGGAACTGAGTGTAAAGTAGCAAAATTTGCTGGGAGGACAGACGCACCAACATTAGTGTCCTCGACCAGGCCAACATCCCCAGCATTGAAGCACTGACCATGCTTGATCAGCTCCATGGGCAGGCCACATTGTCCACATGCCAGATACAAGACACCCAAACATAGAAACATAGAAACTAGGTGCAGGAGTAGGCCATTCGGCCCTTCGAGCCTGCACCGTCATTCAATGAGTTCATGGCTGAACATGAAACTTCAGTACCCCCTTCCTGTTTTCTCGCCATAACCCTTGATCCCCCGAGTAGTAAGGACTTGATCTAACTCCCTTTTGAATATATTTAATGAATTGGCCTCAACTACTTTCTGTGGTAGAGAATTCCACAGGTTCACCACTCTCTAGGTGAAAAAGTTTCTCCTCATCTTGGTCCTAAATGGCTTACCCCTTATCCTCAGACTGTGACCCCTGGTTCTGGACTTCCCCAACATTGGGAACATTCTTCCTGCATCTAACCTGTCTAAACCCGTCAGAATTTTAAACGTTTCCATGAGGTCCCCTCTCATTCTTCTGAACTCCAGTGAATACAAGCCCAGTTGATCTAGTCTTTCTTGATAGGTCAGTCCCACCATCCCAGGAATCAGTCTGGTGAATCTTCGCTGCACTCCCTCAATAGCAAGAATGTCCTTCCTCAAGTTAGGAGACCGAAACTGTACACAATACTCCAGGTGTGGCCTCACCAAGGCCCTGTACAACTGTAGCAACACCTCCCTGCCCCTGTACTCAAATCCCCTCGCTATGAAGGCCAACATGCCATTTGCTTTCTGAACCGCCTGCTGTACCTGCATGCCAACCTTCAATGACTGATGTACCATGACACCCAGGTCTCGTTGCACCTTCCCTTTTCCTAATATGTCACCGTTCAGATAATAGTCTGTCTCTCTGTTTTTACCACCAAAGTGGATAACCTCACATTTATCCACATTATACTTCATCTGCCATGCATTTGCCCACTCACCTAACCTATCCAAGTCACTCCGCAGCCTAATAGCATCCTCCTCGCAGCTCACACTGCCACCCAACTTAGTGTCATCCGCAAATTTGGAGATACTGCATTTAATCCCCTCGTCTAAATCATTAATGTACAATGTAAACAGCTGGGGCCCCAGCACAGAACCTTGCGGCACCCCACTAGTCACTGCCTGCCATTCTGAAAAGTACCTGTTTACTCCTACTCTTTGCTTCCTGTCTGACAACCAGTTCTCAATCCACGTCAGCACACTACGCCCAATCCCATGTGCTTTAACTTTGCACATTAATCTCTTGTGTGGGACCTTGTCGAAAGCCTTCTGAAAGTCCAAATATACCACATCAACTGGTTCTCCTTTGTCCACTTTACTGGAAACATCCTCAAAAAATTCCAGAAGATTTGTCAAGCATGATTACCCTTTCACAAATCCATGCTGACTTGGACCTATCATGTCACCATTTTCCAAATGCGCTGCTATGACATCCTTAATAATTGATTCCATCATTTTACCCACGACTGAGGTCAGGCTGACCGGTCTATAATTCCCTGTTTTCTCTCTCCCTCCTTTTTTAAAAAGTATATACTAGCTTTGGAGGGGGTACAGAGACGATTCACTCAGCTGATTCCAGAGATGAGGGGGTTACCTTATGATGATAGACTGAGTAGACTGGGTCTTTACTCGTTGGAGTTCAGAAGGATGAGGGGTGATATTGTAGAAACATTTAAAATAATGAAAGGGATAGACAAGATAGAGGCAGAGAGGTTGTTTCCACTGGTCGGGGAGACGAGAACTAGGGGGCACAGCCTCAAAATATGGGGGAGCCAATTTAAAACCAAGTTGAGAAGGAATTTCTTCTCCCAGAGGGTTGTGAATCTGTGGAATTCTCTGCCCAAGGAAACAGTTGAGGCGAGCTCATTGAATGTATTCAAATCACAGATAGATAGATTTTTAACCAATAAGGCAATTAAGGGTTCTGGGAAGCGGACGGGTAAGTGGAGCTGAGTCTACGGCCAGATCAGCCATGATCTTGTTGAATGGTGGAGCAGGCTCGAGGGGCTAGATGGCCTACTCCTGTTCCTAATTCTTATGTTGTTATGTTCCAATGAAATGCCTTGACCCAGAGGATGGTGGGGGTGGTTTAAGAAGTACTTGGATAGACACTTGAAGTGCCGTAACCTACAGGGCTACGGACCTAGAACTGGAAAGTGGGATTAGGCTGGATAGCTCTTTGACGGCCAGCGCGGACAAGATGGGCCGAATGGAGTCAGCCAGTGGCTCGGTTGGTAGCACCCTAGTCTCTGAGTCAGAATTTGAGGGTTCAAATCCCACTGCGGTGTCCTGGCCAATATTTATTCCTCAATCAACATGACAAAAACAGGTTATTTGGTCATCATCACATTGCAGTTTGTGGGAGCTTGCTGTGCACAAATTGGCTCCTGCATATCCGACATTACGACAGTGAGTACACTTCAAAAATTACTTCATTGGCTGTAAAGCATTTTGGGATGTCTGGCGGTTGTGAAAGTCGCTATATAAATGCTAGTCTTTCTTCCTTTTCTCAGAGACGAGCGTGCTAGTGACTGAGCCACGGCTGAAACCTCATGGTCGATTAGCCTGACACGCTCAGTATCTGGGCTCACACTGGGACAGTGAGCCCACTTGGGAGCTCAGTCTCTCGGCTCACACTGGGACAGTGAGCCCACTTGGGGAGGGGAGCTGTGCCCCAGCCAGAGGTAGTGCCTTCAGTAGTGAGATGGGGAAAAGATGACGGGCAGCCTGTGGTGTAGAGGGGAGACATTTCACCGGCCGAGGGCAGGTGCTGAGCCCGTTTACCTGTAAGAATGTGGTAAGTGGATGGGGAAAGTGGGTCGGGCACTGAGGTAACGTCCTGTGTTGCTGGTGGAACTCCTGCTGTCTGCTCCGTCACGTGTGACAAACACGCTGACACATCAGACGGACATCTGGGATAGGGGATTGTCCTTTGGAGAGATTGAGTAGACTAGACCTATACTCTCTAGTGTTTCGAAGAATGAGAGGGGATCTCATTGAAACATACAGAATTCTGACAGGGCTTGACAGGGTAGATGCAGGGAGGATGTTTCCTCTGGCTGGGGAGTCTAGAACCAGGGGTCACAGTCTCAGAATAAGGGGTCCTCCATTTAGGACTGAGATGAGGAGAAACCTCTTCACTCAGAAAATGTAGTGAATCGTTGGAATTCCTTACCCCGGAGGGCTGTGGAGGCTCAGTCGTTGAGTATATTTAAGACGGAGATCGATAGATTTTTGGATATTAAGGGAATCGAGGGATATGGGGACAGTGCAGGAAAGTGGAGTTGTGATAAATGATCAGCCATGATCTCATTGAATGGTGGAGCAGGCTCGAGGGGCTGAATGGGCTACTCCAGTTTGGGAGGGACGGGGGGATGGGGGGGGGAGGAGGGGCATGTGAGGTAGGGGGGCACGGAGGTGGGGAGGGAGTGCAGGGTGATGGATGGGAGGGTTGGGATTGGGTGGAGGGAGAAGGAGGGATGGAGTGTGAGGAGGGCAGGAGTGAGGGAGGGGAGGGAGCGAGGCTTGGGAGCAGCTCGGGGGGGCGGGGGAAAGGGGAGGGTAGAGACCGTCATCAGCTTCCGGTTAAGCAATACCTCGATTTTTTAAATTCTCATCAATGTTTTCAAATCCCTCCATGGCCTCGCCCCTCCCTATCTCTGTAATCTCCTCCAGCCCCACAACCCCCCGAGATGTCTGTGCTCCTCCAATTCTTCCCTCCTGAGCATCCCTGATTATAATCGCTCAACCATTGGTGGCCGTGCCTTCTGTTGCCGAGACCCCAAGCTCTGGAACTCTCTCCCTAAACCTCTCCGCCTCTCTACCTCTCTTTCCTCCTTCAAGACGATCCTTAAAACATACCTCTTTGGCCACCTACACTAATTTCTTATGTGACTCGGTGTCAAATTTTGTATCTCATATTACTCCTGGGAAGTGCCTTGGGACGTTTCACTACGTTAAAGGTGCTATATAAATACAGGTTGTTGTTGTTGAATTGAGGCAAAATCTGGTATTCTGGATGTCGCCGCTCCTTTTAACGCCCTCTCCAAAGCACGCACAGCAAATGTAACGTCCCTATTTAAAAAAGGAGGCAGACAGAAAGCAGGAAACTATAGACCAGTTAGCCTAACATCTGTCGTTGGGAAAATGCTGGAGTCCATTATTAAGGAAGCAGTAGCAGGACATTTGGAAAAGCGTAGTTCAATCAAGCAGAGTCAGCATGGTTTTATGAAAGGGAAATCATGTTTGACAAATTTGCTGGAACTCTTTGAGGATGTAACGAGCAGGGTGGATAAAGGGGAACCAGTGGATGTGGTGTATTTGGATTTCCAGAAGGCATTCGATAAGGTGCCACATAAAAGACACAAGATAAAAGTTCACGGGGTTGGGGGTAATATATTAGCATGGATAGAAGATTGGCTAACTAACAGAAAACAGAGAATCAGGATAAATGGGTCATTTTCCCTTTGGCAAACAATAACTAGTGAGGTGCCACAGGGATCGGTGCTGGGGCCTCAATTATTTCCAATCTCTATTAATGACGAAGGAACTGAGTGTAAAGTAGCAAAATTTGCTGGGAGGACAGACGCACCAACATTAGTGTCCTCGACCAGGCCAACATCCCCAGCATTGAAGCACTGACCACGCTTGATCAGCTCCATGGGCAGGCCACATTGTCCACATGCCAGATACAAGACACCCAAACATAGAAACATAGAAACTAGGTGCAGGAGTAGGCCATTCGGCCCTTCGAGCCTGCACCGTCATTCAATGAGTTCATGGCTGAACATGCAACTTCAGTACCCCATTCCTGCTTTCTCGCCATACCCCTTGATCCCCCTAGTAGTAAGGACTACATCTAACTCCTTATTGAATACTCGCTCTACTCGGAACTCTTTCACGGCAAACGAGCCAAAGGTGGGCAGAGGAACGTTACAAAGACACCCTCAAAGCCTCCCTGATGAAGTGCAAAATCCCCACTGACACCTGGGAGACCCTGGCCAAAGACTTCCCGAAGTGGAGGAAATGTATCTGGGATGGTGCTGAGCACTTCGCATCTCATCGCCGTGGTGCATGCAGAAATCAAGTGCAGGCAGCAGAAGGAACATGCAGCAAACCTGTCCCACCCACCCTTACCCTCAATGATTGTCTGTCCCACCTGTGGCAGGGACTGTGGTTCTCGTATTGGACTGTTCAGTCACCTAACGACTCATTTTAAGATTGGAAGCAAGTCTTCCCCGATTCCGAGGGACTGCCTATGATGGTGGCTGGGAAAACACATTGTGAGGAGGACACTAAAAATCAGCAAAGGGATATAGACAGGCTCAGTGAGTGGGCAAAACTTTGGCAGATGGAGTATAATGTGGGAAAATGTGAGGTTATCCATTTGGCAGAAAGAATAGGAAAGCAATTTATTTTTTAAAAGGAGAAAACTTGCAAACTGCTGCAGCACAGAGGGACCTGGGGGACCTGGTGCATGAAACACAAAAAGTTAGTATGCAGGTACAGCAAGTGATCAGGAAAGCCAATGGAATGTTGCCCTTTATTGTAAGGGGGATGGAGTATAAAAGCAGAGAAGTCCTGCTACATCTGTACAGGGTATTGGTGAGACTCCCTGAGAACACCCCCCCAATCGCCCTGGTCCCCACCATTCCACACAAGGTCAGCCCCTGATCATCCGACCAGGTCACCCCTCCACTCCCCTCCTCCCCCACAGTCCCTTAAAGACCGCATTACCGCGGAGCACTCCTCAGGCCGACATAACAGTGCTGGGTAACAGTCACACACACACACACACACACCTACAGGCGGTGCTAGGTAAGCCACACTAACATTCAGGGACATGTACACGGTGATACACTGACTGCTCCTCTCCCGAAGCTGAGGCCTCACTCGGTACAGTTTTGTGCTGCTGCAATGAGCCACACGTTAAGGAGAGAGAATGCAACGTTGTGACCTTGGCCTCCTGCCCCCAGATTGCTCCCAGCAGTCAGCACAGAGTGCACAGTGCGATCCCACTATCGGGGCTGCCCCAACACCCCCAGTGTGCAGAGTGAGAGCCAATGCTCAGACTGGGAGGGTTTAATCCCAGCAGCTTTTACTGTCTCTGTGTTTAATCTTGTGCACTCCAGGGGTTCGAGGTCAAATTGATCATTTTAAAATGATTGATAATTGGCTTTAAAACAAATCTCCTGCTGACGTGCCATTGATTGACAGCCCACCCAGCCAATCAGGACAGACACTTACTGAAATGCAGCCAATCCAGCTGAGGGGGAGGAGGGGCATTTCCAAAGCACTCGCCAGACACAGACTGAATATTCTTCACGTTTATTGCCTTTCACAGATTCACATTTAGAGAAACAAGACTTGAATAAACAGCCCAGCGAGAGCGAGCTGGAGACATTCACAGGGAGAATGCAGCTTTATTAAAACAGTTGTGGGGATTTTCTCCACACCGTGAGAATCCTGTCCCTTTAAACGGGGACTAAACTTTGAATTGCAACATCAGGGTGAGCAGGGAGAAGATCTGCTAACTGAAGCGGCACTTTGCAGTTTAACATTAGTTTTACTCTGCTGACAGTCTTCAGCATCTTCGAGAGGTTTTACTTGGCAGCACGAGTCAACACTGTCCCATCAAACACTTCCAGGGCAGGTACAGCACGGGTTAGATACAGAGTAAAGCTCCCTCTACACTGTCCCATCAAACACTCCCAGGGCATGTTCAGGACGGGTTAGAGACAGAGTAAAGCTCCCTCGACACTGCCCCAATAACGTGCCTTACCCCCTGACACTCAGATGCTTTCCCTGACCCAGTCCCGAGAAGGAAGAGAGTAGAAATGCAGTGCTGACAATGACCTTTGCCCTCCCGGCTCACCCCCTGTTCTATTTAAAGTTGTGTTTCCCCCGCGGACTGTCCCTGACACACTACGCACATTCTGCTCTCCTGACCCCCTTGCTGAGGGGAGAGGAGAGGCTCTCGTGGGTGAGGCTGCAGGAGAAGCTGGCGTTGGACTCCCAGTCGGAGCCAGAGAGGGTCAGCAGGCTACTGACACTGTAGGTGTTGTCCGAAGCTCGCAGGTAGTCACTGGTCTGGACCCCGGCCGAAATGGTCGCCCCGTCCTTCTTCCACTCCACCTCCACCGCATCGGGGTAGAAGTGATCGGCGAGGCACACCAGGGTGGCAGTGCCCTTGGTCGTGACCTCCTCCGGGGAGGGGGGCAGCAGGGTCAGCGTGGGTGGTGTCTTCCCTCGGCCTGAAAGGGAGGAGAAGGATGTTTAATAGGTGTATATTAGTCTGTGTGTGTGTGTGTGTGTCACTGTGGGTGTTTCCGTGTGGGGATAATTCACATCTGATAACGGAGAGTTGGGTTAATGAACTCCTGGCTGGTGATTAACCATTAGAGGCGAGCAACACTAATTCTTCATCTTCTTTGCCTCACTTGATCAGTTTGATCTAAATATAAATGCGTTTGATGTTAAGGTGATTAAAAAAAAAGGAAATATTGCATTTATATTGCAACTTTCACAACCACCGGACATCTCAAAGCGTTTTACAGCCAATGAAGTACTTTTGGAGTGTAGTCACTGTTGCAATGTGGGAAACACAGCAGCCAATCTGTGCACAGCAAGCTCCCACAAACAGTGATGTGGTAACGACCTGATAATCTGTTCTTTTGTCATGTTGGTTGAGGGATAAATATTGGCCAGGACACCGGGGAGATCTCCCCTGCTCTTCTTCAAAATAGAGGTATGGGATCTTTTCCATCCACCTGAGAGGGCAGACGGGGTCTCGGTTTTACATCTCATCCGAAAGACGGCGCCTCCGACAGTGCGACGCTCCCTCAGCACTGCACTGGAGTGTCAGCCTCGATTTTTGTGCTCAAGTCCGTAGAGTGGGACTTGATCGCACAACCTTCTGACTCTGAGGCAAGAGTGCAACGCAGTGAGCCACAGCTGATACGCAAAATCATATTGGACCGTTGTATAAACATCTACAGTGCAGGGTTGGCACACATTCAGCACTGAAATGGTTCACAGTAAGAGTCGGTAAAGACTGAGTGTCCCGTTAAGACACTGTTCACTGGCAGGAAGCTCGAACTGTAGATGGGTGGATACAGGGGAAACAGGCTCAGCAGTGAGAAAGCTCAGATCACACACAGATCGGGAGAACTTTATCCGGGAACATTGCGGCACACTTGTATAAACACACTTCAGCAAGGCTTCATGTTGGGTGTCGGTTTCGAAGCTTCTAGATTGCATTTAAAAGCTTGCTGCCCAGCACCGGGGTGAGGTCAATGGTGAGGCTACAATTAGCGTCAGTGTACCGGGGTCAGGCAGGGTCACTGCTCCCAATGATCCCGTGACCTCCTGGAAGGTCAGAGTGCGCGGACAATGGCTGAGGGTCAGGATCAGGGCCCACCCACTTCAATGAAAGAAAGCCTTGAATTTATATAGCGCCTTTCACAACCTCAGGACTTCGAAGTTGCTTCACAACCAATTGCACACAGGAAGGTTTACGAGGATGTTGCCTGGACTGCAAAATTTTAGCTATGAGGAAAGATTGGATAGGTTGGGGTTGTTTTCTTTGGAATAGAGGAGGCTGAGGGGAGAACTTATTGAGGTGTATAAAATTATGAGGGCCCGAGATAACATGGATAAGACAGACCTATTTCACTTAGCATAGGGCTCAATAACCAGGGCATAGATCTCAAGTGATTGGTCGGAGATTTAGAGGGGATTTGAGGGGAAATGTCATCACCCAGAGGGTGGTGGGGGTCTGGAACTCACTGCCTGAAAGGATGGTAGAGGCAGAAACCCTTAGCACATTTAAGAAGTACTTGGATGTACACTTGAAATGCCGTAACCCACAGGGCTACGGACCAAGAGCTGGGATTAGGCTGCATAGATGTTTGTCGACCGGTGCGGACACGATGGGCTGAATGGCCTCCTTTCATGCTGTAAATTTCTCTGATTCTATGAAGCTCCCAGACTGCAATGAGATCATGACCAGATCATCAGTTTTAACGATGTTTGTTGTGGGATAAATATTGGCCAGGACACTGGGAAGAATCCCCTTGCCCTTCCAGTCGTAATTATGGGATCTTTCATGTCCACCTGAGAGGGCAGACGGGACTTCAGTTTAACGTCTCATCTGAAAGACAGCACCTCTGACAGAGGGAGGATATGTTCGAAGGATCATCAAATGAGTCCATATGGGTTAAAATGATGAACATAAAAGAGGCGATCACACTGCTGGGAGTGTACTATAGACCCCTAAACAGTCAGAGGGAGATAGAAGAGAAAATATGTCGGCAAATTGCTGAGAAGGTCAAAAACAATCGGGCAGCAATAGTCGGGGATTTCAACTCCCCTCACATTAACTGGGATGGAATCAGTGTCAAAGGTATAGAGGTCGCAGAATTCTTCAAATGCATTCAGGAGAACTTTTATAGCCAGTACATAGCAAGCCCAACAAGGGAGGGGTCGGTTCTGGACTTAGTTTTAGGGAATGAAGCTGGGCAGGTGGAAGGGGTATCAGTGGGAGAGCATTTTGGTGCTAGTGATTATAATTCAGTTAGATTTAGCGTAGTTATGGAAAAGGACAAAGATAGAGCAGGAATAAAGGTTCTCAATTGGGGAAAGGCCCATTTTACTAAGCTGAGAGGTGATTTAGCAAAAGTGGGCTGGAAACAGCTACTTGAAGGTAAATCAGTGTCAGAGCAGTGGGGGGAGATAGTGAGGGTTCAGAGCAAGTATGTTCCCACAAAGGAAAAGGGTGGCACTCCCAAATCTAGAGCCCCCTGGATGGCACAGGTCATACAGGGTAGGATAAGGCAAAAAAGGGAAGTTTATGTCAAATACCCAGTGCTAAATACTGCAGAAAGCCCAGAGAAGTTTAGAAAGTGCAGGGGTGAAATTAAAAAGGAAATTAGGAATGCAAAGAGAGGGCATGAAAACATATTGGCAAGTAATATCAAGGAAAACCCAAAGATGTTTTATAAATACATAAAGAGCAAGGCAAGAGTGGGGCCTATTGGAGACCAAAAAGATAACCTGTGTGTGGAGACGGAAGATGTGGGTATGGTTCTTTGTGAATACTTTGCATCTGTCTTCACAGAAGAGAGGGACGATGCAGACATTGTAATTCAGGAGGAGAAGTGTGAAATATGAGATAAGATAAACATAGTGAGAGAGGAAGTATTGAGGGGCTTAGCAGCTTTGAAAGTGGATAAATCACCAGGCCCAGATCAAATGTATCCCAGGTTGTTAAGAAAAGCAAGGGAGGAAATAGCAGAGGCTCTGACCATCATTTTCCAATCCTCTCTGGCTCCAGGTGTGGTGTCGGAGGACTGGAGAACTGCTAACGTGTACCTTTGTTTAAAAAGTGAGAAAGGGATAGACCGAGTAATTACAGGCCAGTCAGCATAACCTCGGTGGTGGGAAAAATATTGGAAACAATTCTGAGGGAGAGGATAAATTGTCATATAGAAAGCGACAGATTAATCAAGGACAGTCAGCATGGAATTGTTAAGGGAAGGTCGTGCCTGACTAACTTGAGTTAATTTTTTGCGGAGATAACAAGGAGGGTCGATGAGTGTTGCACCTTTGATGTAGTCTACATGGATTTTTGCAAGGCATTTGGCAAAGTCTCATGTGGCAGAAAAGTAAAAGCCCATGGGATCCAAGGGAAAGTAGCAAGTTGGATCCAAAATTGGCTCAGTGGCAGGAAGCCAAGTGTAATGGTCAACGGGTGTTTTTGTGACTGGAAGGCTGTTTCGAGTGGGGTTCCGCAGGGCTCAGTACTAAGTCCCTTACTCTTTGTAATATACACCAATGATTTAGACTTCAATGTCGGGAACATGATTAAGAAGTTTGCAGATGATAGTGAGGAAGAAAGCTGTAGACTGCAGGAAGGTATCAATGGACTGGTCAGGTGGGCAGAACAGTGGCAAATGGATTTCAATCCAGAGAACTGTGAGGTAATGCATTTGGGGAAGGCTAACAAGGCAAGGGAAGACACATTAAATGGTAGGACCCTGAGAAGTGTAGAGGAACAAAGGGACCTTGGAGTGCAGGACCACAGATCCCTGAAGGTAACAGGCCAGGTAGATAAGGTGGCTAAGAAGGCATATGGAACACTTGCCTTTATTAGTCGTGGCATTAAATATAAGAGCAGGGAGGTTATGCTATAACTGTTTAAAATACTAGTTCGGCCACAGCTAGAGTACAAAGGAGATTTACAAGGAT